>NC_066583.1:258959531-259187739 GCF_024323335.1 Lathyrus oleraceus
CATACCTACAACTCGGTATTCTTGGTGTTCCTTCCTGTTTGCTCGCTGTCGTGACCTTGTTCCCCAGTGAGACCCCCTGCAAGTGTTCAACCTTGCCCTGTCATCTTGTGGATGTCAGTATCCCGTCAGCACCCGCGTGTGTTATTTCTTTGGTGTCGGTAAACACCATCCGTCGGTGATTTCCAGTCATGCGTAAGTGTCTGGTCTTCTTTGGTGTCGGTAAACACCATCCGTCGGTGATTTCCAGTCATGCGTAAGTGTCTGGTCTTCTTTGGTGTCGGTAAACACCATCCTTCGGTGATTTCCAGTCATGCGTAAGTGTCTGGTCTTCTTTGGTGTCGGTAAACACCATCCTTCGGTGATTTCCAGTCATGCGTAAGTGTCTGGTCTTCTTTTGATGTCGGTAAACATCCTCTTTCGATGTTCATAACGTCGCTCTCCCTTTCGTCCTATGACGTCTGGTTGAAGTTTTCCTCCTCTCCGTTGGTGTCGATAAACGTGAGTCTCCCTTTCGTCCTATGACGTCTGGTTGAAGTTTGCCTCCTCTCCGTTGGTGTCGATAAACGTGAGTCTCCCTTTCGTCCTATGACGTCTGGTTGAAGTTTTCCTCCTCTCCGTTGGTGTCGATAAACGTGAGTCTCCCTTTCGTCCTATGACGTCTGGTTGAAGTTTTCCTCCTCTCCGTTGGTGTCGATAAACGTGAGTCTCCCTTTCGTCCTATGACGTCTGGTTGAAGTTTGCCTCCTCTCCGTTGGTGTCGATAAACGTGAGTCTCCCTTTCGTCCTATGACGTCTGGTTGAAGTTTTCCTCCTCTCCGTTGGTGTCGATAAACGTGAGTCTCCCTTTCGTCCTATGACGTCTGGTTGAAGTTTGCTCCGTTGGTGTCGATAAACGTGAGTCTCCCTTTCGTCCTATGACGTCTGGTTGAAGTTTTCCTCCTCTCCGTTGGTGTCAATAAACGTGAGTCTCCCTTTCGTCCTATGACGTCTGGCTGAGTTTTCCTCCTCTCCGTTGGTGTCGATAAACGTGAGTCTTCCTACTCGTCCTATGACGTCTAGTTGTACCTGTCCCCTTGTGGATTTACCTCTCCGTTGGCCTTGGTAAACATTGAGTTTTTTTTTCCTAGATTGTCCGTTGGCATCTAGTTGTGATTTCTTTTCCCATTCATCGTCATTGCGATGTCTGGATGTGGCCGTACCTTTTGAAAAAAAAAAACAAAAATACCCAGTAATAAGAATCAAATCCCAGTGGACGTTTCCATTGGTGGATCCCAGTCGGTGCAAATTTCTACGGTTCTTGGTATTCAATCCCTGTTTACCCTGAAAGTCTGACAGCCGCTGCTATCATCCGTTCGGGTTCCCAGCTGATTGAATAGGGGCAGCTGTAGCACCTCAAATTTGCACCTATCATTGTACATGCCATCTCATATTAAGTCATAGCATATCATGATCCATTGCATAGCATTGCATTGTCCCCAGTTGCCTCAAGAGCAAGCAAGCAAGAATTAGGTCAAACTGATCAGGAGATCAGTCCACCAATCAAGCAAAGGTGTTTCTCAAGGAGCAAAAGCCCTAGGGTTTGTCCAACAAGTTCACATGACTTGGAGGTCCATTTGAAGTGTTCAAGTCAAGGGTTGAGGGCTCAAAGGTCATCAGTCAATGCATAGCCAGGCAAAAACCCTAGGAAGTCAACAGTCAGTCAAAGCAGTGGATGGTGGCCATTCTTGTGGAATTTGGGCACCATGATCAATAATCAAGAGTCCATACAACTTGGGACATCATTTGAAGTCAAGGTCTCAAGGAATTAGGGTTTGGAATTCATCAGAAGTGCAGTCATCCAAAACCCTAGAAAAGTCAAAGTTGGTCAATTGTGTTTGATTCTATGGTTTTAATGGATGGAAATGGTTTGAGAGAGTTTATTCATGTCCTAATAGGCCTCATATGTCTTGGAAATCAACCTCATTGAAGAATTTGAAGCCAATCAGAAAATTTCCCAAAATAGAAACTGGACCTGTAATTTCAACTGCCAAAAATGGAAACTTCTTGATCCTCAATCTTACATCATGATACAAGCTTCAAATGAATTTTTGTCCAACATGAAAGTTGAAGATCTTGTTCTCCCATTTTCAAAAAGTCCAAGAACTCTCAATTCCCATGCATGGTTGTCAAGATATGATCAAATCATTTTCACAAAATCTTGAACTTCAACAAGTCATATCTCTTGAACCATAAGGCCAAATTTGGTGGGGTTTTTTCCTACAAACCACATTTTTCCTCCTCTTTCCAAAAATGTAAATTTCATGGACCAAAACCTTGCCAATCAAAATGGCATTTTTTGACCTATTTCATTTAAAAATCAAGTTTGACTCAAGTTTGACTTTTTGATTTAAGCATTTTTTACACAATTGGCCAATTGGGATTCATTTTAAATGATATTTGCAAGATGTTCCAAGCCCTAATTCATGCTCATGATACCATCATATCACCATTTTGGCCAAAGGTGTGAAATTGGCAAATTTTGCAAATAGCTCCATAAGTGAAAGCAATGTTTAGCAATCCATCAGCAAACTAAAAACAGCAAATACAAAGGTCATGAGCAGCCTGTTTTGAGGCCCATTCGTGGCAGACCACACCTCCATTTCCACTTATGTGCAATTTAGCAAAATGTGCAATTGGTGATTTTTGAGTTAATCAAGCTTAACACTTCCATTAGCCATGCTAAACAGACCTTTATAATGAAATTTTCTGCTCATTCAGAACCCTAGAGGCAGCTGAAAACACACAGAAAACTCTCACTCTCACATTTTGCATTTTTTGGCTCAAAAGTGAATTTCTGCACAAATCATCAAAAACCCTCGAACATCCTTGGTTCCCTCATCATCCAACCAACCTTTGGAAGCTTTTTGAACCTTTGACTCCCAGCTGGAACTTCATTGTCAAGCTCTGTTTCTTCAAGGAATGTCCATGGCAGATTTTGATTTAAGGTGGATTCGGGTTGTTTGAACTGATTTCCTTCAAGCAGTTATCACTATCAACCTTCATCTGCATCTGTATCGGGCTACAACCTTCAAACAACCACTACAACTCAACTGTTCTTCAAAACTAGTAAGATTTCGACTCCTTCATTTTTCCAAATCATGATATGAAATGTATAGATCTCATTGCCATGGTTACAATAAGCTTTAAAACACATGAAATGGTTGAGTATGCTGTAAGATATTTTGATTTGAAATCTGATGTGTGAATGTAGTTGTATTCGATTCATTGATGATTATCCTGTTTTAATGAGTATGCCTGCTGGATATATGATGCTTGATGTTTGTAGATCGCGTTGCCATGTTTAAATTCTTGTTCTGGGCATAAAAATTTTCGAGCTAGTTTGAATGTTGAAGGTGATGGCTGTTGTTCATGAACCCTAAATCTGCCCAGAAATGTTGGTTGCTTTTGGCTGTTCGTTTGTTCTGTTTGCATGATGGATTTACTGTTGCATTGCCATGCTCTTTGTGCGTGTTTGTGTGAAATTTGTTTGCCATGATGATTGATTGAAGATGAACAAATGAGCTGATGATGTTGCTGTTTCTTAAACCCTAAGTTGCCCAGAACTTGAAATGTGATTGGCTGTTGATTTGAATTTGATGCGTGCTGTACTGTTCCATTGGCTAGTGGCCAATCAAAACATTTCATTGCATTTGCCAAAACTCTGCGTTTTGCTTAGTGATGGCCAGAATTACAGCATTGCCACTCGGTCAACCATGTTTGACCTTCCATCCATGTTATTTGTTCATTCATTCCATTTTATTCACTCATCTTACAAAATCCATTTTTCACTCATTTCAACTCCAAATTTCATGCCAATTTTTGCATAATGATCACATGAATGTCTACTTTTTTATCATTATTTTTCCAGATTTTTTGGATCAGGGAATTTTAAATGGCCTTAGGGTTTGTATTATGTGACCAAAAATGATACATGTTGCCAATCCTTTTGTGAAATGATCATGTTGCATCCTTTTGATCCGAAATTTTTTGTGATTATTCTACGCACATCCATGTTTATTTTGGTATAAAGTTTGTGGATTTCTCATTTGTGGTTTGTGTGATATGATTTTTTGAAGTAAGGTGTTACATTTGGTGTCACACCATGAATGTGCATTTTCATGAATTTTGTTAACTTGCTTCTTGGCCTCCAATTGACCCCAAATTTTTCATGAACCTCATTTCATATGTCTAGTTTATGTGTGAATTTTCTGGGATTTATTTGAACTATTTTCCATTTGTTTGAGATTTTTCTTCCCTGCCTAGTCAATGGTTGACTTTATGTGACACACCTTGCCATATCATTTGGGAAATTCTCCTATCTTATTGTATGATCATGAAATTTCATATGTGCATACTAGACATCTTGAGCTTTACATTGGTGTTGATCCCATCCATTTCTCATCTGTTTTCATTTTGTTATGATTTTTTGAAGTTGACCCATGATTGTTTGACTTCTTTGTGCTTACTTGAAATTGTGTTGACTTCTTGATTTTCATTGACTGCCTTCCACTTATCCAAATGCAATGAAATTTGACATGCTTACCATGCTAGGTGTTAGGATTGAACTTGAATTATTTGGTGATTTTTGAAATTGTTTGAGTTGACTTTTGATGCAAGTCATTCTGTTGACTTTTTTGTGCTTTCATTTGCCTTACTTTGACTTCAAATGTTCATGAAATGATAATAATGCATGATTTGAATGTGGGCCCAATTGTGATTGCTTACTAAATGTTTGACCTTGACTTTGGTTGACTTTTCTTTGCTGTTTTGACTTTTTCTTTCATCCTTGACCCTAGGCTAGTCCTAGTGGTCTTTTGTACTTACAATTGAGTTAATGTTTCAGGTTAAGCACCAATGCCTCAAAGATCATTCAAACTTGTTTGAACTTGATTGTTTACTATATGCTAACCTTTGTTTTGTAGGTTTGACTCATGTGTTTGAGTCTTGTGCCTTGCACAGTTGATCATCTGTTTTGTTTGTGAATCCCATTCCTTTGCTTTTAACGGTTTAATTGCATACTGATTTGTTTGGTTTTTCTCAGGTACCCTTTAGTTGCTTTATTTGCTTGCTTTGCTATTTAGCAATTGCTTTTGAGGTATAATTACTCTCTCTTCACGTAGTCTGGAGACCCGGCCTGTTATTTGGCCGGGCAAACTGTCTGAAGTCCTCCTTAAGAGGCAATGCTTGTGTATGTTTAATTTGTCCTTGTACAGAGTCAAAGACCTCCTAAGTGAAGAGGCAATTGGCAGAACCAAGGGATATGCAATCTATCCCCTGCTATTCAGTGTGTCTTCTGTCTTGCTCACACTACTGTGTTGAGGCATTTCAGATAAAAACCCAAGATCTTGTGCAATTGCACAGTTGAGTCAGTATCAAATGTGTAGAAGGGTTCCCACTTTCTGAACCCACACATTCTTGTCGAATGCTCTCCCAGGCCAGGGATAGAAGCAATGAGGCACACCCCTCATCACCTTTCATCTGCTTCACCTTAGCCCCTCAATGGCAAGGTTAAGAGCACACTTCACCCCATTCCAGAGGTTTGTTTGTTGAGGTTGATATGACCCCTCAACTAAAACCTAACCCTTGTGTGAGCCTCTTGTATGCATATAGAGTGTGCTTCCTGTGATTGTCTGTTTGCTTTGCCTCTTTAGGTGTAGCTTGGACTTGCCCTTGTGCAAGGTAGGTTGTGCTTGACTCGCTTCCTGTGCAAGTCAAGTCTGTGTGGCGTGCTTCCTGTGTGAGCCATGCTTAGAGTTGTTTGGCCGAACTACGGCAACTCTGATTCTCATGTTCAGATGAGATACGTAGGCACGAGATGCGATGTCTTGTCGAGTTTGACTAACCATTAACATCTGATTCTCTTCTCTCGCCCTCGTTGCGATCGAGCCTTTTCCTTTCTCTCGCCCTCGCTGCGATTGAGACCTCCCCTTTCTCTTGCCCTAGTTGCAATCGAGACCCTTGCTTCCTGTGCAAGTTTGGTGTGTGTGTGGCTTGCTTCCTGTGCAAGTCATGTCTAGGATAGGTTGGCCCTTGTGCCATTTAGCTAGAAACCTTAACTTAGGGACGACTTTGCATGACAACATCTAGGCTCGAGTCGTAGTCTCCCTAGTGTTGTGTCTCCCTCTGTTATCTGGTTAAGCTAGTCCTTTTTCCCTGCGTAGGGGAACTACATCGCCCTGATCTTCATACCAGATGAAGTATGTAGGCAGGAGATTGAGCTGATCTCTCCGGGCGCCCTTTTTCTTTTTCAACCTTTTGTGTCTTAACCACCCTTGCGTGTGTTTTGGTTCGGATGCTGATGTAAGTCCAGTGATTGGCATTCAGGCTCCACGTTTTCCTTTGCCTGTGTCTGTTTGTGTGCGTGTCAGTCGAGCTACGAATGCTCTGATTCTTCTCTCGTCCGAGAAGATACGTATGCATAGGATGCGATATCCTAGCGAGCATGTGTCGTTTCCCCAGTCCGAACTACTTCGACTCTGATGTCTATGTCTGATAGACTAAGTAGGCCCAGGATGCGATATCCTGCCGAGTCAGTTTCAGTCAGTTTCTTTTGTCTCTTTCAGCCAGTGTGTGTGTGTGAGCAGCGTTTTAGCAACCATTTTCCTTCCTTTTGTGCGTGGATCCCGTAGAGTACTACGGATGCGTAGGGGTGCTAATACCTTCCCTTCGCATAACCGACTCCCGAACCCATCCTCTTTGGTCGCGAGACCATGTTCTTTCCTAGGTTTACTCTGAGCGTTTCCTTTCCCTCTTTTGGGATAAATAACGCACGGTGGCGGCTCTGTTGTTTCTTTCTTTTCCCGCCGGTTTTTTCGCGTAATGCGACATCATGGATCAAGTTGAGTTTGGTTTGGATCAAAGAAGATTAAACTTCTATTTGTCAAGACCAACCTCAGGACTGTAACTCATTGGCCATTGAGGGAAAGAAATGGATGAAGATGAAAGGGAGGGGTAAGAAGGCAGCAACCAATCCCAATTGATCAAGGAATAACTCATCCTTGATCAAATTCATTCATCTTTCTAGGTGATGATCCTTAAGGATTTTCAAGCCAAAAGATCCAATGAATTTGATCAAAGTTAAATCAATTCAACCTTGGTCAACACCAAGCAGAAGAGGAATGAATATAACAAGTCAAGAAGTCAATAATATTTTTTTGGTATTTTTTGAATTAAAAGAAAATACAAATAAAAAATAAACAAAAAAAGTTGCACCTCTAATTCAATTCAAAGCAACCTCAATGGGTCCAATTATATTTTCATAGGTTCAACATAGTCAAACAAACTTTGACTAATTTTCTCACAAATTTTTAAAGTCAGAAAGTAATTAAAATCAATAAAAAATAACCAAAAATAGAATAATATGAATTAAAATCTCAAATAATCTCAAAACAAACAAGAAATTGTTGAGACTATTTTTCATTGACTTATCATGATCCATAGGTGCTATGAAAACGTTTTTGCATTTTTCTAAAGTCATAAAGTATTTTAAAATGAATTAAAATCATTAAAAACCAAATAATTCATGAAAAATATCAAATGAAGTCACAAAAATAATTAAAAATCATAATATGAAACTAGATTTTTCAAGAAATTTTTCAAAATTGGTCCCATATTTTTCTGACTTCATATGAATTTTTAATGAATTATTGAAAATATAATGAATTATTGAAAATATAATGAATTAAAAGAAAATAAAAGGAAAATGAAATAAACGAAAAATGCTGAGTCACTAGATTCAATTCATTAATTGACATGGCACACTGCACAACTTGGATCTGATGATGCACGGTAGGCTCAAGTCAACAGCGCAACATGGTGCATTAAAATAGGTAATTAAAACGGACGCATGAGATTAGATCGTGGGAGGGAGATCCAAAGGTTGGGATCAGAACACGTGATGGTGGCGGTGGAACCCACCGTCTTCTCCGATCAATCACACAAACTTCGGCCAGAGTTGCAGGAAAATGGATCTCATTGAAAATGAAAAACAAAGGCATGGAAATGAAGCTCGTGTGATGTAGATCATCACTGTACCATTGGATTCCTTTCATTCTTCCTATATTGAGAGAAAGATGAAAGAGAAAATCATGGTGTCCACACGGATTGTTCATGAAATGGCAAATTGAATGCACCAAAGGCTTGCCTCAAGTATGAGGACTTCAGAGAACCACAGAAACACAAGAATACTACATTGAACTGTGAGTTTCAGATCCAAACATTTTGAGTTTATACCTTCAAAATGATGAGCTTCTGGCCATGAATTCTTCAACTTCTTTCTCCTTTTTGATCTCTGAGTGTAGGGAAGATGATTGGCTAAGGAATCTAGCTTTTAAACTCAACTAATGTTGTTGAATTTCAAGATCAAAAAATTAGAAAAAAATGGTGAATGATTCCTTTGGTGAGGGTGTGGTTTCAGTTCTGCAGCATATGGGATCTCCAAAAGGTTGTGAAATGAAGGAGAAGAAGCCTCTATTTATAGGTGAATGCTTCTGAATTCACACTTTGCTCATGTGCATGGGATTTGAACTTTTGAAATGCATGGGCCTTTGTGAAGGTGTGAGAAGCCCATGAATTGCTGAAGAAGCTTGCTGAGATCATAAGGAAGGCATGTGGTTGTGCACTTGGAGTGAAGAATGCTTTCATTTCAAGTTTTAACACAAAATATCACAAATGCACATAAATGAAAAGAAATTCGAATCTCCCAAATGGTAGATCCAAATGACTATTGTGAGTAATGGTTGGAAAGCCTTTGAAATAAGGAACAAAAGTCATGTTGGGCAAAAAACCAATTGACATGTGCAAATTGATCAAAACTGGCTTGGAAAGTTCAAGTGTAAAACATGTTCAAATCATTTTGAAAAAGTCACCCAAATGTAAGCTTGGTTAAACCCCTATTTCCTCATGATACATCAAATGAGAAAATATCCAACATCAAATTTGTATATATTTTCAAGGTAGTGAATTTAGACTCAAATTTTGCATCATTTGGATTTTCTATGACAAAGTTATGGGGCATTTGAAATTGGGTACTTTTTCAAATTCAATGAATTAGGTCCAAGATGACCTATAATGTTTTGCAATATCACATGTATTTCCTTTAGAATTATGAAATTTTGTCCAATATAACATTTGAATTAGACATCTCAATCTTTCCAATTCCTTTGGTCCCACCTCAAAATCATAAAATTTGAGAAAGTTATACTCTTGGCAAGTTGACCCAAAATTAGGGTTTCAGTCAAAATGACCTATAATGTTTTGAAATGAATGATGACCTTCCAAACTTGAAATGGATTTTTAATGTTCACCAAAGTTGTTCATATGGTTCTTAGGAACAATTTTTATTTTGGGGTCATCTTCATTTGACAAACACATTAAAAGTTATATCTCATTAAACCTCAGCTTAGTCAAATGACTTGACTGGTCAAATTTTCAAGGTCAAACTCCCAATCTTGATGAACAAATGATTGAGAGGCCTCAAATAGGCTCATATATGCATAAAATGATAAATGAAAGAACTTCCCTTGATTAAATTTAATCAGAGGTTGAGATTGCTTCATGGGCAAGGCACAATCAAAGCATAGTGAAATTAGGGTTTCCTTGAGAAACAATCTTCAAGCCCTTTGGGTTATCTTGATCAAATTGGCAAATTGATATACTTGGGAGACATATATGATGATTAGGAACTTTGTGGACCATTTTCATGCTTTTTTTCTTCTTCATCTAGCCATTGCATTGGGCTTAGGAGCCTACTAGGAGCATTGTGGAGCACATGATCACTTGAGCTTCAAAACAAAAAGGGTTAGTGACATATTTTTATGCTTTTGGTGAGTAATCAAATAAGAAAATCAATAACATACAATACAAGCATGCTTGGTGGTCTCAAATCACTCAAACAAGTCCCAACCCTAGGGTTAAGGAGCCAAACATGCTATGATCCTTGAGGCAATGCACTTGTGCAATAACATGATGCCATGAGGGATCTTAGGGTCATGATTAGGGTCTTACACCTTAGAGCTCAATTCAAACACACATGGAGCTCCAACTTTGCTCCCCAATTGAAACCCTCACCATTCAAAGGAAAACCTGAGAATTTTCAACTTGAAAATTGAGTTTGAATCTCACTGTTTGGAGATTCAGAAACTCTGGGATCCAAAGCTTTGTACCATTGCCAAACGTCTCCTGCAAGCTTCTCAAGTGTGATCAGATCAAGGTTGAAGCAAGCAAGATCCATTTCTGCACAGCATTGAAGGTAAATTTCAGAAAACTTCATCTCTTCGATTCTCACTCAATTTTCATCAATTCTCTTGGATCTTTGGTTGTCTGAAGTCCTACTAATGTAGGCAAGAAGATTGAGTTGCTTTGAGGTCAAATCGAAGTAACTCAGTTGTCACACCTCAAAATTCAACTCCTCATATCTTTTTATATATTTGGAGTTAGTTGAAATTGAGGTCAGATTCGTGCTCTACGCCATTTTTTTTTTCAGATCATGCCCTCCTTTTTTATTTTGGTGATGGTTGAGGGTGGACCAGTCCGGTGAGGTCCACCGGAGAAGAAGACCAGAGCTCTGGCTCTGGCGGTGTGTTGGAACGTCTCCAGACCACAGGATCCATTTGAAATGTTTTAATCTTAGGCGTTGGTTTTGATTACCACACGTGTGGCGCACTGACTAAGTTCCACCATGGAACGCGCGTTTCCAGCCACTTGATCTGCCACCTCAATTAATGAGGGAGATCAAGTGGCTCACGCTTTTTTGATTTTTTGATTTTTGTTTTAATTCATTTGATTTTCATTAATTCATATTAATTTTAATATTGATCCAAAAAATATGAGAGTTTCATCAACTCTCTTGGGGACAGGTAGTTTTAAATAATAATAAGATCCGCCGGAGAAGAAACTCTAGTGGGGAAGCTTATTAAGGAATGATGTGAAACTCCGTGGGGAACCACCACCAACCAGATGTACATCAATAAAAACAATCCCTTTTATCTGCCGGAGAGAAAACTCTACAAAAGGGGATAAATAGCATTTTGCTCCACTGGGAAAGGAAATAAACATTTCACCACCAACTCTTTATGCTAGAAGAAATTTTCAGACTCGGAGGAGATACAAACATCAAACTCTGATCTGGCAACCCTACTATGGACAAGCTGTAAATGCTCTCGAGGGAACTACCCTTGCTGGAGAAATTGGAAATGAATCCTTCCTCAACAAACGACATACCGAGGATACCTCTTTTAAAAATAAATGAAATGGGATATAATCCCTTCATCCATTGCACTAGGCAACTTCCTGCTGAGGAGACAATTATCTGGAAAGGTAGCTCAATCCAAAAATCCTGCTAGGGGAAGGCAATCCATGAGATAGATCAATCCACTGCCATCAAGGAGAACTTCTCATACCAGACTCTCTGGGAAGCTGATGAAGAGGATATAAGGAGCAAGAATGCCAGAATATGAACAAATGTATTACCCTTTGGTGATCATACTATCCTTGGGAAAGCATTGAGGACATTCCTCTTATCCTTTCGTCATTGTGAATGTTCACTTTGTTTAAAACAGTTTATTCATGAAAACTTTATTTGTTTAAAAACACTGATATTCATCAATTAAAACATGCCAACATTTGTTAAACAGAAACAAATAAGAGTGCAAAGAATTGGATAAAGGCTCAAATTTATTTAAGAGAATGGTAGTCCGCAAATGGCGAGACTCCATGGATCTTTACAAATTTGAAATTGGTGATATACATGGAAAATGGATACACTGAACATAATGATCGTTTCTCCACCAACTATGAATCCACTGTATTCGAAACTTCAGTTGATGATAACTGAGTGAGTATCTTCGACAGATGACGATTGTAAAATAGAGTCTTGTCAGGATGCAGTTACTTGCCAAATCCCTAATTTTTGCCTAGATTGCCCCAGGGTGAGGTACTCAATCTAGCGGGATATATATATATATATTCATTTTTTTCATGTCTCTAACTTTTGCCTGGATCGCCCTTTTGGGTTTTCAATCCACCGAGACGCTCATTTTTGCCTGAGTTGCCCTTTCGGGTTTTCAACTTAGCGAGTTATTCTGTTTATTTTTATTTTTTAGGCAAAGTATTTCTTGACTGCATCTGAATTCACAGGACGAGTGAAATCCTCCCTATCCATAGTTGTGAGCAACAAAGCACCGCCTCAAAAGGCTCTCTTAACAATGTATGAACCTTCATAGTTTGGAGTCCACTTTCCCCTGGAATCGGGCGCGAAAGACAAGACTTTCTTGAGCACGAGGTCACCTTCTCGGAACACACGAGGCTTGACCTTCTTATCAAAAGCTTTCTTCATCCTTTGTTGATATAACTGACCATGGCACATGGTAGTTAATCTCTTCTCTTCAATCAAATTCAGTTGGTCATAACGACTCTGAACCCATTCAACATCAGTCAACTTGGCTTCCATCAAGACTCTAATTGATGGGATCTCGACCTCTACGGGGAGCACAACCTCTATGCCATATACAAGGGAGAAAGGGGTTGCCCTTGTTGAAGTGCGGGCAGATGTACGATAGCCATGCAAAGCAAATGGCAGCATCTCATGCCAATCTTTGTACGTGACAACCATCTTCTGAATAATCTTCTTGATGTTCTTATTAGGAGCTTCAACAACCCCATTCATCTTGGGTCTATAGGGAGAAGAATTATGATGTGCAATCTTGAACTCGCTACACAGCTCTTTCATCATCTTATTGTTCAAGTTAGATCCATTATCAGTAATGATCTTGTCTGGCACACCATATCGGTATATGAGTTGGTTCTTGATAAACCTCACAACCACCTACCTGGTCACATTTACATACGATGCCGCTTTAACCCACTTGGTGAAGTAATCAATGGCTACGAGAATAAAACGGTGACCGTTTGACGCCTTAGGCTCAATCAGACCAATCATGTCAATTCCCCACATGGAGAAAGGCCATGGTGAGGAAATAACATTCAGAAGTGTCAGGGGAACATGAATCTTATCCGCATAAATCTGACACTTGTGGCATTTCTTTACGTACTTGCAGCAGTCAGACTCAATTGTCATCCAATAGTAGCCTGCTCTCAACATCTTTTTCGCCATGACATGTCCATTGGAATGAGTACCAAATGAACCGTCATGGACTTCAGTCATCAACAGGTTTGCCTCGTGTCTATCCACGCATCTGAGCAGAACCATGTCAAAACTCCTCTTGTAAAGCACATCACCATTAAGGTAGAAACTGCCAGATAATCTCCTCAAAGTCTTCTTATCTTTAACAGATGCCCCAGGCGGGTAAATCTGACTTTGGAGAAAACACTTGATATCATAATACTATGGCTTATCATCTTTGACCTCCTCAATTGCAAACACGTGAGTTGGTCTATCCAAGCGCATCACAGTAATCTTTGGGACTTCATTTCAATAATTGACAGCAATCATTGAAGCAAGCGTAGCGAGAGCATCCTCCATCCGATTCTCATCTCGAGGAATATGATGGAAGTTAACTTTAGTAAAGAAAGTTGAAATCCTCCTCGCATAATCTCTATATGGGATGAGGCCAGGCTAATTCGTCTCCTATTCACCCTTAATCTGATTAACAATCAGGGCCGAATCACCATAAACATCAAGATGTTTGATCCTAAGATCAACACATTCTTCCAAACCCATAATACAGGCCTCATACTCCGCCATATTATTCGTGCATTTGAAAGTTAGCCTTGCTGTAAAAGGAAAATGTGTGCCTTGAAGAGTAATAATCATTGCCCCAATACCATTTCCATACTGATTGACAGCGCCATCGAACACCATACCCCATCGGGAACCAGACTCTGGCCCTTGCTCAAGCAATGGTTCATCACAATCTTTCATTTTCAAATACAGAATCTCCTCATCAGGGAAGTCGTATTACACAGACTGATAATCTTCAATTAGTTGATGCGCCAAATGGTCAGCCAAGATACTACCTTTAATAGCTTTTTGAGCTCGATACTCAATATCATACTCAGATAACAGCATCTGCCAACGGGTAATTCTCCCAGTTAAAGCAGACTTCTCAAAGATATACTTGATCGGATCTATTTTGGATATCAACCAAGTTGTATGATTCAACATATACTGGCGTAAACGCTTAGCAACCCAAGTCAAAGCACATCATGTCTTCTTAAGCATTGAGTACCGAGACTCGCAGTCGATGAACTTCTTACTCAAGTAGTATATTGCATATTCTTTCTTTCCTGATTCATCCTGTTGACCAAGGACACAATCCATGGAATCATCAAGCACAGTCAAGTACATAATCAATGGTCTCCCTTCAACAGGCGGAGACACAATCGGAGGCTCGGACATATACTCTTTGATACTGTTAAAGGCCTTTTGGCAATCCTCGGTCCAATCATGACGTTGATCTTTCCGGAGGAGCTTGAATATAGGCGCACATGTGGCAGTCATGTGGGATATAAATCTCGAAATGTAATTCAAGCGGCCAAGAAAACCTCGGACTTGCTTCTCAGTTTTGGGTGCGGGCATCTCTTGTACTGCTTTGACCTTGGCAGGATCAACTTCAATACCTCTCTCACTGACAATAAAGCCCAATAACTTGCCGGAACGGACTCCAAATGTACACTTGTTCGGATTCAAGCGGAGTTTGTACTTCCTCAAATGCTGGAAAAGCTTCAAAAAGTGTTATACATGTTCAACTTCCATTTTCGACTTTGCAATCATATAGTCGACATACACCTCGATCTCTTTGTGCATCATGTCATGAAATAAGGTAGTCATAGCATGTTGATACGTGGCTCCGGTGTTCTTCAAACCGAAGGGCATCACTCGATAACAGAATGTTCCCCAAGGTGTGATGAATGTTGTCTTCTCCATATCCTCGGGTTCCATTTTAATCTGATTATAACCGGAAAATTCGTCCATAAATGAAAAGACTTTGAATTTAGCCGTATTGTCTACCAACATATCAATGTGTGGTAGAGGAAAATCATCTTTTGGGCTAGCTTTATTCAAGTCAAGGTAATCCCCGCACATTCGGACTTTTCCATCTTTTTTAGGTACAGGCACAATATTGGCCCCCCATTGAGGATATGTAGAAGTCACCAGAAACCCCACAACAATTTGCTTTTGAACTTCTTCTTTAATCTTCACTGCCATATCAGAATGAGTTCTTCTAAGCTTTTGCTTCACAGGCACACATTCAGGCTTCAACGGCAAAATGTTTTGCACGATATCAGTATCTAGACCAGGCATGTCTTCATACGACCAGGCAAAGACGTCGACATATTCTCGTAGCAACTCAATTAACCCCTTCTTAACAGACTCTTCAAGGAGTGCCCCAATCTTCACTTCACGAATGCAGTCTTCAGACCCCAAGTTGACTGTTTCCAGATTCTCAAGATGTGGCTGAATGATCTTTTCCTCGTACTCCAGTAGACGGGTAATCTCATCAGGAATCTCTTCAACATCATCTTCTTCTGCCTCAAATACAGGGAACTCAAAGTTGGGAGATGGTGTTTGATCATTATGTTCAATGGGTTTGATCAACCTGCATAATGATTTTGAGTATAAAAGAGATTTCATAATTCAAGGCAAATCATTATGCAAATGAAAAATTGATTTTATTCTCTCTTTTTTTTAGGGTTTTATGGTGATCACCAATTTCATGCGAAAATAAAAAAAATAGAAAAAAAAATTGGAAAACAAACATTTAACATGCGATTATTGAATGAATATCATTGTATTAACAAATTATGCTAACAATGTCTTCACTTCTCCCTTTGGCATGGGAGAAGGGTTTTTAAACAAGAATGAACATATTACATTGACTTATGGATAACTATTGGAACATCCACAACGACCTAATTATTGCAGATCCCGCCAGGTATGACAAAGTTGCCGAGGTCTTCCTCTTCACCTTCTTCGATGATGGCAGCAGCTTCTTGATCTCCATCGGCGTGGATGAAACCTCCACTCTGAAACAGCCCAAGATCATTAGAAACACCAGAAGAATAGCCTATACCAGCCCGGGATTTATTATCTTCCATTTTTATCATTTTCCCCAAACCATTAGTTGTGCCGCACTCGATGGCCAACTTTGCATCTTTGTAGGAGACAAATGAAGAAAGTCCTTTCCTAGAAGGCTCAACAATAGATAAGGCTTGGAATGGAGTTCCAACCTCATTCTTAGCATCGATGTAGGAAAAGGAAGATAAATGGCTGACAAAGAGAGCCTTCTCTCCCCCTATCACCACCAACTTCTTGTTCTTGACGAACTTCAACTTTTGGTGTAGGGTGGATGTCACGGTGCCTGCCTCGTGAATCCATGGTCTACCAAGTAAACAGCTGTACGACGGATGTATGTCCATAACTTGGAAAGTGATTTGGAAATCACTAGGTCCAATTTGTATCGGGAGGTCTAATTCACCGATCACGGTCTTGCGCGATCCATCAAAAGCTTTTACTACCACTCCACTCTGCCTCATGGGAGGTCCCTGATATGAAAGTTTGGCGAGAGTGGACTTTGGAAATACATTAAGCGATGACCCTGTGTCCACCAACACATTGGACAAGGCATCATCTTTGCAGTTCATAGAGATATGTAAGGCCAAATTGTGGTCTTTTCCCTCCTCGTGAAGATCATCGTCGGAGAAGCTCAAATTGTTGCAGGCAGTTATATTTGCAACAATTCTATCAAATTGTTCAATTGTGACATCATGATCTACATATGTCATGTTCAGCACCCTTTGCAACGCTTCACGGTGTGGCTCTGAATTCATCAACAAAGATAGGACAAATATCTTTGATGGAGTTTGAAGTAACTGCTCCACAACATTGTACTCACTCCTCTTGATGAGCCTCAACATCTCATCACCATCCTCTCTCAATATGCCAGACTGGCCAACTAGGATAGGAGCTTTATCAGCTTTGACAACAACAGGGTCAACACCCTTCACAGTAGGAATGGAATGATTTGAAGAAGAAGTCCCCACGGGACCGACAAAAATAATAACATCTCTCTTCGTGACGTTTTCGTGGGATTTCGACTGAGCCAAGAAAACACGACCATTACGGGTCACTCCACTAACATCGGATATGCTTACAACAGAGGTTAAGGGCAACGACACCTCCTTCCCATCTTCAAGCATAACAGCATTGTAACGGTACGAGACCGCTTTATCTGACACATACGGGATAGGGCCTGTTGGCTTTACCACAAGAGTTGGCACCACCTTCCTTTTACTGCCATCATACTTGATGACAACAGGATCAGGAATATTGAACACGGGGGTAATAACATCAACTTCATCCTCATTATGATTTTGAAGTATCTCAATCATCCCTTGGTCTAGCATCTCTTGGATGTCCCTTCATATCTTGCGGCATCCTCTTTCATTGATAGTGCACACATGGCACTTATCGTGATCGTGCTCATAGTGACTGTGCTCACACAACAACCTATGCATTTCCACCAGAGATTGCCTTATATCCTTCACATAAAGGACCTTAAACTTGCCAGGGCAACCCTGGACCATATTGACAGCCGCCTTCCCATGCTCGGGCAATGGGTTCTTCTTAACATTAGGGCCTACATCCTCAAATAATAGTATCCCACTCCTTACAAGGTCTTGCACATTGGTCTTCAATGGAAAAACAATTCTCTACATCATGTCCGGGCACACTGGAATGATACACACAATGAAGTTCAGGCTTGTACCACCATTGCGGATTGGCTGGCACAGCAGGAGGATCACAAGGAGTTATCAACTTCCTATCAATCAAGGAAGGGTAAAGTTTGGCGTAGGTCATAGGAATCGGGTCAAAAGTCACCCTCTTCCTCTCATAATTATTGGTGCCGTTGTTGTTATTATTGCGAGACTGGTAAGACAGTTGTTGTTGACGAGATTGTTGTTGTGGTTGTTGAGCTTCTCTGAAAGCAGGTGTTATATGAGCCACCTGGTGTTGGTTGACGACTGGTCGAACTTCCTTCCTTCTCACAGAGGGCCTTCTTTTGCTATGGGAAGAAACAGCATGAGTCTCCCATTCCTTCTTTCTGGAAAATCCTCCATACTTCTTTACCGAAGAATTATCATCACGGGACAGACGCCTTCACGGACTCCCTCTTCTATCCTCATCCCCATATTTACCATTTTGGTAAAGTCCGAGGGAGCACTAGCAATCATACGCTCATAATAGAAAGAGCACAAACTCTTCAGAAAGATCTTTGTCATCTCCTTCTCCTCCAATGGTGGCACTATCTGAGCTGCCAATTCCCTCCATCTTTGGGCATACTCCTTGAAGGTTTCCTTATCCTTTTGGGACATCACCCTCAATTGATCTCTGTCCGGAGCCATGTCCATGTTATATTTGTACTGCCTTACGAAAGCCTCACCGAGGTCATTGAAAGTGCGCACAGAGCCACAGTCAAGACCCATATACCATTTTAAGGCAGCGCCAGACAGGTTGTCTTGAAAATAGTGGATGAGAAGTTGATCATTGTCGATATGCGTAGACATTTTTCTAGCATACATGACCATGTGGTTGAGCGGACATCTATTCCCCTTGTATTTTTCAAAGTCTGGGACCTTGAACTTCACCAGAATCTTTACATTCGGGACCAAACAGAGCTCAGAGGCGCTCTTCCCAAACAAGTCTTTCCCTCGAAGGGCCTTCATTTCCTTCCTCAAGTCAAAGAACTGGTCTCTCATCTCGTCTAATTTATCGTACACATCCGGGTTCTCAAAGGCCTCGAAATGGTAGATAGTCTCGTCAACACGAACTTGAGGAATGGGAGCTGGAGTAGGAACAGAATTAACCACCGGGGGTGGCATCACAGGGACCGGGCTAGATGCCGGCTGAACTTACACTTGCGGATGGTGTCCTTCAGACATGAAATTATAGGGCATTCCCCAAGGGTAACCAGAAGGCATAACATTGGCTGATCTCATAGCAGGGGTTGGTATAGAGGTAGGAGCTACCTCAGGCGCTTGATTGGACGCAGACGCCTGCACATTTACAACTTGCTTTTGAGCTTGGAGGAGAGACTCCACTAAAGCAGATAACCAGCTGACTTCTTCTTTGAGTTCTCTGTTCTCGTTCTCTAGTTGTTCGGCCATTGCTTTGACGTTTGCGCGAGTGCGGTACGGATGCGTCAGCTTGTCTTCAAAATAAATGAAGAGCAAAGAGTTAAACCACTGTATCAAGATCTCGGAACCAAAACCTGCTTATGCATATGATGCATGCAATGCTCGTGCATATGATTTATTTTTTATCGGAGGAACTTTATAAGGATCTATTTGCAAATATTTTGAAAATATGGAATACTCACAGCAATATAATATTTGGAAACTTTTTACACCAAAGAAGTAGTACAGTCTCAGTAACCAAATACAATACAAGAGAAAAGGAGAATAAACATCCTATGGAGCCCTAGAAGAAATCGTCTAAAGCCTTCGAGATCGGAAAATACGTCGCACGAAGCTTCTTCACCTCTCTCTCATAAGTTGCTTCCATGTCGGCCTTCTTCTTGGCGAGCTGATCATATCTCTTCTTCCGAAACCTAGACGAGTGAGGCAAGAGAGAAGTAACCATATCATCGGGCTCATCAATAACCGGATGTTCTAGAAACTCGGTCATTGCATCCTTATCCTTGAGTTGCTGAAGAAGCTCCTCATGCTCACGAACCCAAGCACGCGAACGGTCTTCGTCTCTCAACTCCTCTACTCCTTGATTAGGGAGGGTTGAAGGCCTAGCCATAACCATAGGGGTAGGTCTCAGATGCTCATACGGCATGCGGTACTCGAGAGCTCTCT
Organism: Lathyrus oleraceus; assembly: GCF_024323335.1. Lineage (NCBI taxonomy): Eukaryota > Viridiplantae > Streptophyta > Magnoliopsida > Fabales > Fabaceae > Lathyrus > Lathyrus oleraceus. Next base: position 258,979,392 of record NC_066583.1, read on the forward strand.
TCCTTACCCAAGAGGTGTAAGGCTCCAAAGCAACACAGTTCCTCGAACCAAGCTCATTCCTTCCTTTCCTATGAACCTTGCGCCAGGTGCGAACCATCTTATCCTTCAGGTTTTGGGGATCTTTACCCTCTTGAAAGAATAAGTCTTCCAACGAAATGTTGTTAGGTTTATCCTTTAAGGGGAACCCAAGCTGACGACGAGCCAAAGCAGGGTTGTAGTTAATTCCACCATATATACCAATAAGAGGTACATTGGAGAACTCACCACAAGAATCAATAATATCAATGTGATCATAAACACGATTATACCAAGAGATATCATCATTAGTGAGAGACATAAGTCTCGTGGACCACCGTAGACATCCCTTGTTCTCCTTGAAGGAAAACGTCTGAGGCAAGTGCGAAATAAACCACTTGTACAACAGAGGCAAACAACATATAATGGAACCACCACCGTTTGCATTCCTCATATGCAAAGAGAAATAAATGTCACCCAACAGAGTCGGAACGGGATTAAGAGAAGAGAAAATCCTAATAGCGTTCACATCCACGAAGTTGTCGATATTGGGAAATAACACTAGCCCATAGATAAGGAGTACAAATATGGCTTCAAAAGCTTCCTTACTCATGGCCTTCCCAAACAAGGTAGCTTTGGCAATCAGGAAATCAGACGGGATACCTTGAATTCCACCCTTGGTAGTCATATTGGCAACAATGTTAGATACCTCCACGTGAAGCATATCAGCAATCTCTTGAAAAGACATAATCTTCTCCAAACCACTGAACGACAATCAGTCAAGAATAGGTGTACCCACATGATAAGAGTACTCCTCCAAAGTAGACAAAAGCTGGAAATCCGGAAAAGTGAAACACCGATACAGAGGATCGTAGAATTGCACCAACACACTCATCAGACCCTCATCCACTTTGTTAGAGAGAATAGCTAGAAGCTTCCCATGACGAGCTTTGAACTCCAAGGGCTCTAATACATAAGATGTCAGATGCCTTAACTCTCTCAAGTCGGATTGTCTGAAACTGTACTTCTTCTTATTCCTTCATTGCTTATCCATGTCTGAAAATTTGCAAATATACCCTTTAAGTTTCTTGCAAAAATTTATTGTCGATGACATGAATGCGGATGAATGCATGGATGCATGGATAGGGGTGGCAAAACGGGCTCGGCCCGCTGGGCATGCCCGTTTTGCCCGCACTTTTGTGCGGGGCGGGCCAAGGATTTAGGCCCTCACCCTCAAATGTGTTCGCCCCGCCCCGCCCCATTTTTTTTGCGGGCTTTTGCGGGCACGTGTATTTACATATTTTTTTTCATTTTTAGGCTTAAAGAGTGCAGTGCCCGGGGGCTTTCCCTGCCCCGCCCTTACTTTTTTGTGGGATGGGTTTAAGTTTTAGGCCCGCATCCTCAACTATGACTGCCCCTCCCTGCCCCATCTTTTTGCGGGCTTTTGCGGGGCGGGCCTAAACGGGATGCATCATGGATGCAACAAACACACTCAAGGATCAAGCAAGTCACACCACACAAAGGTCACGGGATGGCTCAAGTCATCGTCAATATCAATCATCCATTTTGGTGGATTATGGTTTACACCTTATCAACACCCAAGTTCCATTGATTTTGAGGATATACGAGAACGGATCAACCGCAAATCACGGGTTTGTTGATAGTCACGAGCATGGAGTCTCGGTTAAGAACCACCCAACGGGAGTGTACTATGGTTAAACCTGACAATCATGTTCTAAAAGGTTCCAATAGTCATCATCCCATCTTTCGGATATTATCGGATAAAACGACTACTCGTCCTCCAAAAATATTCTCAAGAGGGACTCTTATGAGTGTAGTATCGCATAACAATCGTATCAAATCTTACACTTGAACGACCTTCGCACTACGTCATAAAATAGGCCAAGATGGGCTAGGTATCTAAGTCCCTTGGCTTCTAAGGTTTATATTGGAAAGAGTAATGCCTAACCACGACTACTCGTGTGACATTAGTGATCCCAATAAGACCTCCACCAAGTGAACGGACTTGCAAGTTAACATGTTAAGGACTAACTCCACACAAGTCAACAAGACTATGATATTCTCCTATCATAAGTGCACTCGAATTCGGGTATAAAACTCATCTCACAAGAAACCACCAAGCATACAAGCAATTAATATGTCAAGCAATTCATACATTACAAACAATACATTCATCCCAAATTTGCACAAAAATATGCCACAAACAAATATAAACATTCAACACATACAAGCAAAAAGTAGGCTAAACCCACGGGGCTTGAGTGTCCCCAGCAGAGTCGCCACTTTTCTGTAGCGGGGTTTTTGTTACCTTTAGGTTTATTGACTAAACCAAAAGTCAACATACAATTCGAGTCGCCACCGCACTTTTATTTGTCCAAAGGAAAGGCTAAAAAGCGAACAAAAGCCAAGTAAGAAGTTTTTCAAATCAAAAACTAATAAAAATGTCAGAGATCTAGGTAAGGGGGTTGGTTAAGAAATGGGAAGGTTTTGCGCACCCAAAACATCCTTAGTACTCTAAGGGAACCCTTTTTGCAAATATGTGTTATAGGTTGGTATTTGTGAAAAGATTTGTGCAAGAAGATTGGACGGATGAGAAGAGAATAGATTATATTTACAAATTTTGTTGTTTGAATGGATGAACCCATTGCCTACGTACCATCACAAAGGAAGATCAAAACCTCGTAGTTCATGGTAAAAACTTCAAAAAAATTGGTGAATTGATTTAAATCAAAAGCCTTAAGGTCTTTTGTTATCAAAGGGAGAAAACTCAACCTAAACCAACAATCCACCATGTGAGGAAGGCTTCAACATGCTAGTGAGGGGTTAACCCTATAATAAACATGGAAGGCTTATAATCCAACACTAAGGATGAGGTGAGATTTACATCAACTACTATGATAACTCAAACCTATGAATAGTTGCTCTTCAACATATTTTGCATTCTAAAGACATGAGGCCTAGTTGCTCTTCAACACATTTTGCATTCTAAAGGCATGAGGCCTAGTTTCTCTTGAACTCCTTTAAGCATGGGTGAATCCTAATTCTAAGTCCTTTCTCCTTTTGTATTTTGGTTCACATCAAAACAAACACAAAACAATATAATATAGCAATATATTTATATACAATAATGGGCTCAAATGAGCAAAAGGAAAATGACATAAACATAAAATATGTGCTCAAGTGAGCAAAATGAAAATCAAGATGAATAGTGAGCAAGAAATAAATGACATTAAAAGTAAATGACAAGAATTTAAAAGCTCAAATTAAACTTAGTAGTTAGTAGGGTTATGTTAGCTTGTCATAAGACAATGTAGCGCTATTTTAAGCAATCGTAAGTGGACTAATATAGTAGTCACACATATCTGAGGCCGGTCAATAAAAATATGGGCAAAGAACACAAGTTAGAGATCATGACTAGTAAGCCAAGCTCCATAAACTTGTCATGCATAACAAAAAGGGAAGGGCCTTGTATTGACGTTTGGTTATTTGCTTGACCAAGAAGTAACCTATCTTTGACACAAAATAACTCACTTGATCATGGATCAAGTTCAGTTTGGTTTGGATCAAAGAAGATTAAACTTCTATTTGTCAAGACCAACCTCAAGACTTTAACTCATTGGTCATTGAGGTAAAGAAAGGGATGAAGATGAAAGGGAGGGGGTAAGAAGGCAGCAACCAATCCCAATTGATCAAGGAATAACTCATCCTTGATCAAATTCATTCATCTTTCTAGGTGATGATCCTTAAGGATTTTCAAGCCACAAGATCCAATGAATTTGATCAAAGTTAAAGCAATTCAACCTTGATCAACACCAAGCAGAAGAGGAATGAATATAACAAGTCAAGAAGTCAATAATATTTTTTTGGTATTTTTTGAATTAAAAGAAAATACAAATAAAAAGTAAACAAACAAAGTTGAACCTCTAATTCAATTCAAAGCAACCGTAATGGGTCCAATTAAATTTTCATAGGTTCAACATAGTCAAACGATCTTTGACTAATTTTCTCACAAATTTTTAAAGTCAGAAAGTAATTAAAATCAATTAAAAACAACCAAAAATAGAATAATATGAATAAAAATCTCAAATAATCTCAAAACAAACAAGAAATTGTTGAGACTATTTTTCATTGACTTATCATGATCAATAGATGCTATGAAAATATTTTTGTATTTTTCTAAAGTCAGAAAGTATTTTAAAATGAATTAAAATCATTAAAAACCAAATAATTCATGAAAAATATCAAATGAAGTCACAAAAATAATTAAAAATCGTAATATGAAACTAGATTTTTCAAGAAAAATTTCAAAATTGGTCCCATATTTTTCTGACTTCATATGAATTTTTAATGAATTATTGAAAATATAATGAATTAAAATAAAATAAAAAGAAAATGAAATAAATGAAAAATGCTGAGTCACTAGATCCAATTCATTAATTGACGTGGCACACTGCACGGCTTGGATCTGATGATGCACGGTAGGCTCAAGTCAACAACGCAACATGGTGCATTAAAATACGTAATTAAAACGGACGCATGAGATTAGATCGTGGGAGGGAGATCCAAAGGTTGGGATCAGAACACATGATGGTGGCGGTGGAAACCACCGTCTTCTCCGATCAATCACACAAACTTCGGCCAGATTTGCAGGAAAATGGATCTCATTGAAAATGAAAAACAAAGGCATGGAAATGAAGCTCGTGTGATGTAGATCATCATTGTACCATTGGATTCCTTTCATTCTTCCTATATTGAGAGAAAGATGAAAGAGAAAATCATGGTGTCCACACGGATTGTTCATGAAATGGCAAATTGAATGCACCAAAGGCTTGCCTCAAGTATGAGGACTTCAGAGAACCACAGAAACACAAGAATACTACATTGAATTGTGAGTTTCAGATCCAAACATTTTGAGTTTATACCTTCAAAATGATGAGCTTCTGGCCACGAATTCTTCAAACTTCTTGCTCCTTTTTGATTTTTGAGTGTAGGGAAGATGATTGGCTAAAGAATCTACCTTTGAAACTCAATTAATGTTGCTGAATTTCAAGCTCAAAAAATTTGAAAAAATGGTGAATGATTCCTTTGGTGAGGGTGTGGTTTCAGTTCTGCAGCATATGGGATCTCCAAAAGGTTGTGAAATGAAGGAGAAGAAGCCTCTATTTATAGGTGAATGCTTCTGAATTCACACTTTGCTCATGTGTATGGGATTTGAACTTTTGAAATGCATGGGCCTTTGTGGAGGTGTGAGAAGCCCATGAATTGCTGAAGAAGCTTGCTGAGATCATAAGGAAGGCATGTGGTTGTGCACTTGGAGTGAAGAATGCTTTCATTTCAAGTTTTAACACAAAATATCATAAATGCACATAAATGAAAAGAAATTCGAATCTCCCAAATGGTAGATCCAAATGACTATTGTGAGTAATGGTTGGAAAGTCTTTGAAATAAGGAACAAAAGTCAATGAATTAGGTCCAAGATGACCTATAATGTTTTGCAATATCACATGTATTTCCTTTAGGATTATGAAATTTTGTCCAACATAACATTTGAATTAGACATCTCAATCTTTCCAATTCCTTTGGTCCCACCTCAAAATCATAAAATTTGAGAAAGTTATACTCTTGGCAAGTTGACCAAAAATTAGGGTTTCAATCAAAATGACCTATAATGTTTTGAAATGAATGATGACCTTCCAAACTTGAAATGGATTTTTAATGTTCACCAAAGTTGTTCATATGGTTCTTAGGAACAGTTTTTCTTTTGGGGTCATCTTCATTTGACAAACACATTAAAAGTTATATCTCATTAAACCTCAGCTTAGTTAGATGACTTGACTGGTCAACTTTTCTAGGTCAAAATCCCAATCTTGATGAACAAATGATTGAGGGGCCTCAAATAGGCTCATATATGCATAAAATTATAAATGAAAGAACTTCCCTTGATTAAATTTGATCAGAGATTGAGATTGCTTCATGGGCAAGGCACAGTCAAAACATAGTGAAATTAAGGTTTCCTTGGGAAACAATCTTCAAGCCCTTTGGGTTATCTTAATCAAATTGGAAAATTGATATACTTGGGAGACATATATGATTATTAGGAACTTTGTGGACCATTTTCATGCTTTTTCTCTTCTTCATCTAGCCATTGCATTGGGCTTAGGAGCCTTCTAGGAGCATTGTGGAGCACATGATCACTTGAGCTTCAAAACAAAAAGGGTTAGTGATATATTTTTGTGCTTTTGGTTAGTAATCAAATAATAAAAGCAATAACATACAATACAAGCATGCTTGGTGGTATCAAATCACTCAAACAAGTCCAGACCCTAGGGTTAAGGAGCCAAACATGCTATGATCCTTGAGGCAATGTACTTGTGCAATAACATGATGCCATGAGGGATCTTAGGGTCAAGATTAGGGTCTTACACCTTGGAGCTCAATTCAAACACACCTGGCGCACCAGCTTTGCTCCCCAATTGAAATCCTCACCATTCAAAGAAAATCTTGAGAATTTTCAACTTGAAAATTGAGTTTGAATCTCACTGTTTGGAGATTCAGAAACTCTGGGATCCAAAGCTTTGTACCATTGCCAAACGTCTCCTGCAAGCTTCTCAAGTGTGATCAGATCAAGGTTGAAGCAAGCAAGATCCATTTCTGCACAACATTGAAGGTAAATTTCAGAAAACTTCATCTCTTCGATTCTCACTCAATTTTCATCAATTCTCTTGGATCTTTGGTTGTCTGAAGTCCTACCAATGTAGGAAAGAAGATTGAGTTGCTTTGAGGTCAAATCGAAGCAACTCAGTTGTCACACCTCAAAATTCAACTCCTCATATCTTCTTATATATTTGGAGTTAGTTGAAATTGAGGTCAGATTCGTGCTCTACGCCATTTCTTCTTTCAGATCATGTCCTCCTTTTTTACTTTGGTGATGGTTGAGGGTGGACCAGTCCGGTGAGGTCCACCGGAGAAGAAGACCGGAGCTCTGGCTCCGGTGGTGTGTTGGCACGTCTCCAGACCACATGATCCATTTGAAATGTTTTAATCTTAGGCGTTGGTTTTGATTACCACACGTGTGGCGCACTGACTAAGTTCCACCATGGAACGTGCATTTCCAGCCACTTGATCTGCCACATCAATTAATGAGGGAGGTCAAGTGGCTCACGCTTTTTTGATTTTTTTTATTTTTGTTTTAATTCATTTGATTTTCATTAATTCATATTAATTTTAATATTGATCCAAAAAATATGAGAGTTTCACCAAAAAAATTTAAATAAATTCCTCTTTCATATTATGAATTAAAATTATTTTTTGGGTCATTATTAATATTTTTCATGATTTAATTGATTTTGTGATTATTTTTAATTATTTAAAAATACTTTTAAGTTTCCAAAAATTCTGAAATTTTTTCTCCAAGGTCCTTTGATCTTGTTTAACATATGATAAATCTCATGGCCGTTTCTTTGGTGTTTTGATGAGGTTTTAGAAATTTGACAAACCATATTTAATTTAAATGCATTATTTTAGTATTTTTAAATTGAATAAATGCCAAATAATTGTGTTGACCTCTTGTGATGGTTTGTGTAAGTTTGACTTGTGTTGTTGGGCCTTGGTCAAGGTTGATTTGACTTTGCTAGGTTAATATCATTGGATTTAGGGGATTGATGGAATGTACATTCCATCTCCCAAACTGAATGAATGATATTAACTTGGTAAAAGTCCTCCTTCTTTATGCTATTCATTTCATTTGCCTTATGACATCTCAAAATCCTAAGGCTAGTTGATTGAAAAATCAACATAAGTATGGATGAGATTAGGCCATCTCTTTTGCATATTCTTTTTGTATGTGGTATGTTTCATGAGCATAGTTCATTATACAATGTCTCTAACATGCATTAACACCAAAATTCTATTGCCCGACCTTAAATAGTTGTGACTTCTACATAAGTCCAATTACGATTACTTAACATAGTGCTAAATTTTTGACACAAAAGGCATAGCATTCTAGTTAGTGAGATTGTAAGTCTCCCCTCTTTCATGGTATTGTGTGGAAAAACTTAGCCTTTTCCTTCCTTTGGAAGATGTCTTGGCTCAAGGATCCATGCTTGTGATAAGTGGGTTGAGTGTTCTCCAAAGAATGACTTAACAAAAAAAGCAAAAGCAAAATAATACTAACTTCTAACTCATTAACAACTAACATTTAATTTCAAGTCATTTACTTTAATGCCATTTAATTTCAAGTCTATAGTCATTTTCCATTATTCATACCATTCTAATTATTTATTTTAATGCCATTTTCACTTTGTCCATTTGGACCATATTGTGTGATATATCTCGCTTGTGTATATTTTGTTTGTTTGTGTGGTCTTTGACCATTAATGTACATAATAACAACAAAAACCCTAAAAAAACTTTTGTGTGGACCGTTGACTTGATCTTGGACAATTGGACTTAGAATTTAGGAAACATTCCTATGCTAAAGGACTTGGCCAATGCCACCTTTTGTGAAACCAAGTGCTTGCAATTTGAAACTTCATCTGATACATCTTTGAAGATCCATTTGAGTTCATCTGCAACATGATCATTATGAAGCTGTTATTTTGAACCTGTGACTTGTGGAATTCATCTGCTACATGGGCTAATTTGAAGAAGATCATAGAATGGCTAAGCTTGGATGTGGTTATCTTTATTTTATGCCTTGCTCTTCAAGATTGATATAATATGCATTGTATGTTGCTTGATTCTAAATGTCCAAGGGAATTTGGGTTTCTATATGACATTCTTGTCTATTGGATTGCTACCCATTGGTCAGATCTTTGCAACTCTTAACTTTTAATTTTATGCTTAGGATTAGTCTCTTCATTTCCTCCCCACTTCTTTAATTTCAAAATCTCTCCCTCCTTTTAAAAATTTCTTCTTTTCTTGAACTAGTTTTATTCTAAACTTTGACAACTTTGCAAACTAGAAACTTTGGCCTTATGCCATTGCATTTCCAAACTCCTTTTCTTAATCAAACTTGTAAATAAACTTAATTATACTTGACCTAAACTTTAAAAAAGCCAAAAAGAAATAACTCATTCAAACCATTTTTAGGTCTTTGTGCCTTTCAAACTTAATTTTTGTTAAAAATAATGCATCCACTTTGAAATTTATACCACGAACTACGAGGTTTTGATCCCTCATTTTTATGTTGGCACATAGGCACAAGTCCGAAGGTCTTGTCAAACACAAAAAATATAATTAATGAATTGTTTTCTCACCTTCCCCATTCTATTTGTTTGTAAACATCACTTTGTACAAAATACATATGCACACAAAAAGAGCTCCCTAGGAGTACCTAGGACACTTTGGGTGCTAACACCTTCCCTCTGTGTAACCAACCCCTTACCTGTAATCTCTGACATTTTATTAGTTTTGATTTGAAAACTTCTTACTTTTGGGTTTTGTTCGTACTTTTCTCTTTTCCCTTGGAAACAATAAAAGCGCGATGGTGACTCTGGTTTTATTGATGTCTAGCTTATCCATAGCTTGATGATCATGAATTTACCGCTACAGTAACATCAACAATGCTTACGACAGAACTGGTCGTAGGTAATGGAATCTCTTGATCATCTTTCACCATAGTTGCATTGTATTGATAAGGAACAGCCTATTCGGATGCGTACGGTGTAACACCTCAAAATTTGCCCTCCTCTTCTTGAGACTAGTTTGACACATTGCATTTCATATTTTAGGGCATTAGGCATTGCATTTTGCATCTCATATGAAAATAAGAAAGTCATCCTCCAAAGTCTTTTCAGAAGATGGAAAAGTTACATGATTCAAGCCTGAGGGTCTCTATGAATTGATTATCAACCATCTGAGGGTATGAGCTTCTATTAGGGTTTCTTGATTCTTCAAAGGTATTGAGCATCATCTTGTTTGCAAGGATATATTACCATCATCATGGTTCTATCATCATCAAGGGTTTCATAGTTCATTCTCAAGTTCCTTTGGATTAGGGTTGTGATCTCTGGTCAACCCTAATCAATGCCATTCTTCCAACTAGGGTTTCTCAAAGAGATGAGGTATTTTCTTGGGATGAGGATCACATGGTTATCATGAGGGGCTTACATGAGCTAGGGTTTCATTTTTGAGCAATTTCCCCAAGTGGTAGAGGCTCAAGTGGATCGAGGCATTTCAAGGTCATCTGAGGACCAAAAAGTCAACTGTGCAGTCAACTGAGGGCTATGAGGTGGGGAAATGAGTTGAGACACCTCAATCATGTTCAAATGGGGTTCATTCATCATTCTAAACATCCATCTTGAAGATTCAAAGGTCATGGCAAAAGTTACTAAAAATGGAAAGTGACCTATAATTCAAAGTTTCCAAATTTGGCAAGTTTTTGGTCCATATTCAACTTGACTTTTCAATATCAAAGATGTTTCAAATGGATTTTTGGTGAACATGAAAGTTGTATATCTTTGTCTCCCTTTTCCAAAAAGTCCTAATTCATGTCCATATGATGATTGGTTAAGGAGTTATGGTCATTTGATCACAAAGTGTGCATGGAAATTCAAAATGGCATAACTTTTGATACAATGCTCCAAATTGGTTCATTCTTTTGGAAAAATGTTTCTCATGTTCAAGACATCTCAAAATGAGCTTTGCCATGCATGAGATAAGTTTGTATGCTCATTATTTCACACATGTGCAAAATGAAGTGAATCTTCACCATTCATTTTTGGCTTAAGATACAAGCAAAATAACACTTCAATCTAGACCCTTGGATGTCCATAAGTGAATTAGAAGCCATGCATGGGATGTCTCACGTGTATTATGGCCATGAAGTGTTAATTTTCATTTTTTTCAAATGGTTTCATAATTCACTAATCATGTTTAGTGAAAGGCTAAATTGGTTTTCAGCATCATTAGCATGAGATATAAATACTGAAACCCTAATCCTAACTGCCATAACTAACTTTTGAGATCAAAATTCAAGAAACTCTCAAAAATTTCTCTCTCTTCGAATCTTCATTTTTCTCACACAAACCTCAAAGATTATCACATATTCTTGATCCTCATGCTTCACTGGGCAAGAATCATCCATCATTTGGAGCTATATCTCAAGAATTCGAGCAGTGCAAGAGCAATCTCATGTTAATGGATTTTGGAAATTCAGGCGAATTCAAGAGGTTTCAACCACTGCTTTTTGCTTAAAGCCTCAAAAGAGGTGCAAGGGAGAAGATCTGGAGCAGATGAGCGCGTGAGGACACGGTTACAGAAACCTCCATTCCAAGGTGACTCAAAATTCACTCTCTCCTTTTGCTATTTTTAGGTTATAGACTTGTAGATCGTGTTGTGTAGATCATGTATATATGTTTAGAATTGAAAATGAGTGAGTATTGAAGAAGTTATGTTGACTGTAAGTTTAGATCTAGAAAATGTTTGTCTTCGATTTGCAAAATCCATGAGGAATTAGGAGAAATTGAGTTGATATTTGGAATCGGCGTTGGAAGAGGAGTCGAACGGTATAGGCCTTGAGAATTTCTGGAAAAATTTATGGTGGCGCCGCTATGGGAGCCACCGGAGTCTCATCGGGGAAGACGACCGGAGCTGTAGCTCCGGCATCTGTTTTATGTTAGGGTTTGGGCTGACGTTGGCTCCATGTGTGCATTGCGTGGACATATGATTGGACACGGTTCCTTTGACCAAAGCCATGCAAGCGTGGAATGATGACTGGGTAGCTGACTGTGTTTAATGAAACGCAGTGTTTCATTGTTTTGAATGTGGACCGTGGATGTGATTAGCGCGCCATATCGTGTGGCTCATGATTTTCGAGATTTAATTTGAATAATCTGTTTCCCTCCATTTTCATTTTATTATTTCATTTGTTTTAGTCATTTTGATTAATTCATAAAAAATGCAAAAATGGTCCAAATGAGTCCCAATTTCTTTTCATGGTTTTGTATTGATATCTATTTTTTTATGGTGTTGATTTCATGAATTTTGGATGTCCGGATTTTTATTTGTGAAGTTTTGAATTGATGTTGTGCCAAATTGACCTATTGCATTCAATGTGTTGTGAAATTCTCTATGTTGAGCCATTTGATCTGATTTTTTGCATACATGATCTTCATACATGACGTGAATTATTGGTCATTGGTTTGGAATTTTCCTCACATGTTATCATTGTTTTTGACACATAAAGAATAATGTGACAATTTGTGTCACATTTTTGAAATTGAATTGGTGCATTTTTGTTTACATAGCATTTGCATCATTCTGGATTTGATTTTTTGCATGATGGACATTCATGGCATAAGGAATTTGTACAAAAAATCTCAAAGTCATTGCATGCATTTCTAATTTGATATGAATTTTCTAAATTGGAAGTCCATTTTGTGCATATTTTTTGTCATTACATGGCATAGGCCATTTGAGGCACTTGATTATGGCTTTGATGTTGGTCATTTTGAGGACATTTTGTGGAGTGTTTAAATATGTGATGTGTAGAAGGATGGGTTCTGTTTTGGTCATTTTGTTAGGTTTTGAATCTTGTCTTTGTACTGGGGTTTTGTACATGAACTAACTTTGTCTTGTGTTTCAGGTCTGGACACTTATCATTGATTGTTGGATTTGTTCTCACTTTGAGAGATACAAAATGAATTGAGTTCTGACTTATGTTTGTTTTATAGGGTTTTAAGTGATGTGATGAGCTCATGAGTTCATTTGAGTGCTTGGCATTATGCATTGAATTGTGTAACTGTTGGAGAGTTTCACTGCTTGTTTTCTGGTTGTATGACTGAAGTACTAACTGTTTAGTCTTTGTACAGGTACCTTAGTTGCTTGCTTGCTTTTGCTCTTGCTTGAGCATTGGATTGTGGTTGACACACCACTCAGGTAGTTAGCTTCTTACTTCATGTAGTCTGGAAGTCCTGTCACCTTTTTGGCAGGCATTTTGCTGGAAAGTCCTCCTTTAGAGGCTCTGTTTGTGTTTGTTTAACATTGTGCCCAAAGACCTCTAAGGAGAGGCATGTGACATTTGATAAGACCTCCAAGAGAAGAGGCAATTGACGGATAAAAGGGATTAGCAGCCAATCCCCCGTTATTCAGTGTGTCGTTCTTTATGCTCGCACTACGTGCTGATGCTTCTGAACATGCACCCCAGATCTTTGTCCAGAGTCTGTCAAGTGGAATAGGATCCCACTTTCTGGATCCCCATGCTTTCTTTGTCATGAGCTCACCCTGACCAGGGTTAAGAGCTATGAGGTCTCATCCTCATTACCATTTTGATCTGCTCACCCTGACGTTCAATGTCAGTGGTTAAGAGCTACAGATTACCCATTATAGTTTGGCTTATTGTCGAGGTTGATATGACCCCTCTTGACTAAAGCCCACCCATTGTTTGGGCCTCTTGTATGGATATAGTGTGTGATGCTTGTTCACTTGTGCTGGTGTGTTTATCTGCTTTCCTCTTCTCATCTCCATTTCTGTAGGAGTTGTATGATTGATTTCTGAGGAAGTTGAATGCATGTTAGAGACCTCAACTTAGGGATATTGATTGCATGACAACTATTAGGCTCGAGTCTTAGTCTCCCTATTAGTTTGTTGTCTCCTTGGTCTCTGGTTAGGAGAGTATTTTACCCCTGTTAATATGAACTACGTCGCCCTGATTCTCATACCAGATGAGATACGTAGGTAGGAGGTTGTGAGCAATCTCTCCGGGCACCCTTTTTCTTCTTTTGTTGAGTCTCTGTTTGTTCACCCTTTCTTCTGTTTGTTCAGCGTGGACATGTGTGGTATGTTCATACCTTGGGGATTTCTTCTGTTATGTGGGGTTCACCTATATTCATATTGGGGATCATTTGTGATGATTGTTATTCACATTGGGGTTCATATTGGGGTTCATTTATGACGGTTGTCATTCATATTGGGGTTCATCTCGGGGTTCATCTGTGACGGTTGTTGTTACTTGGGGTTCATATTGGGGATCATTTGTGGTGTTTGTTATTCAGTTGGGGTTCATATTCGGGGTTCATTTGTGATGGTTATTATTGGGAGTTGGGTGTAAGTCCATGTATTGGCATTCTGTTTCCTTTTGTTTGTCGTTGTTAGGAGTCGGGTGTAAGTCCATATATTGGCATTCTGTTTCCTTTTGTTTGTTGTTGTTGGGAGTCGGGTGTAAGTCCATGTATTGGCATTCTGTTTCCTGTTGGGTGTGTCTTTTGACGTCTCAGCGTCCCTTTTTGGTGTTTTGTTTCGGCGTGCATTAGCCGAGCTACGAGTGCTCTGATTCTCCTCTGGATAGAGAAGATACGTAGGCATAGGACGCGATGTCCTAGAGAGCATGTCTCCCTTTTCCGGAACTACGTTGACTCTGATGTTTGTTTCTGACAAACTACGTAGGCCCAGGATGCAACATCCTGCCGAGTCCATTTCCTCCGTCTTCTTTCTTCTTTCACCTGTTTATTATTCCAGTTTGGTGCAGTTTTCTTTGGGCAGTTTATTAGCAACCCTTTTCTTACTCTTTGAGCTATATTTTGAGCGTGGATCCCGTCGAGTACGGCGGACGTGAGGGGTGCTAACACCTTCCCCTTGCGTAACCGACTCCCGTACCTTGTAATCTCTGGTCGTAAGACCGTTCCTTTCCCTTTCTTAGGTTAGTCATGCGCTCCCTTTCCGTCATAGGATGAATAGCGTCGGTGGCGGCTCTGTATTTTTTCCGCCGGTTGTTTTTTCGCGTTGCGACAGCTGGCGACTCTGCTGGGGATTGAAGTTGACCTCTTGTTGGTCCATCTTCCCTAAGCGAGTCAATCCTAGCGCTCTCTAGCGTGGTTTTTAGGGTAGTGCGGGTTGCTTTTACTGCTTATTTATTGCATTTGTGATTATTATACTGTGATTGTATATATTTGCATATATATTTGCATGCATCATATTATCACTGTGTCGGATTCTGGACAGGTGTGGTTTCTCTGATTTGGGGGTGGGTGTTCTGAGTGGGGCTAAAACCCAGGCCCGAGTATACGCCTAGGATTAGCGTGGTCTCATGTCTCTGCTTATGTTGGATCAACATGATGTTGAGACGTGACATACCACATCCGGACGAGGTTCTTCTAAGAAAGCTCTTCCTTGTGGGGTTTCCACTATGGTCGGGTTGTCTCTTTTGAGCTGTTGACTTCGGTGACCGTTCTTTCCCGGATCTTCGGTTTAGATGATCTTATGAGAGTTGTACGGCACACCCGAAAGGGCAAACCCGTTGAGTATCTTGTCCGATTGTCGAGACCATTATCCGCCTTAGGATGACCTTATTAGAATTCACCTGTGAAGGGAGGGGTTTGATTCCTACAGATACAGGTTCTGTTGGCGACTCTTTGATGGTGACTTTGGTTTGGTCCGTAATTTGGGTTCTATTTATAAGTTGGATTTATGGATTTATTTTTGAGACGCCGGAGTTCTCTCCGTGGTATTTATGAGCGGGTTCCGTTTATTTCGGATCCCCTGAGTTGGATTTGAGGTTACTTGTTCAGATGATCTGGTTGCTATCCGTTTAGTGACTTTCTTGTGATGGTGGTGATGTATCCTCCGGTTCCGTTTATTTCTGAACCCCCGAGTTGGATTTGTGGTTACTTAGTCCCTTGGATGGTTGTGATCAGTTCAGAGACCGGAATTTCCGTACAGTTGATGTTCAGATGTCTTGGAGGATGGCAATATGCATTGCATTCATGCATTTGCATCATTCCCATTTTGCATTTATCCACATCTAACTCATGTTTATCCATATGTAGGGTACATTCTTGATTGAGATCCTGGTTGAGAGACATCTTTGTTCCAGATATGAGGGCCGACTTAAAAGATGATGTTGTATATAGTTTCTTCGATTCAGAGATTAGCGTGCTGAAGGGTATGATAGCATTGATTACGCCTGACCATGTGGGGATGTTCCGTGAAGCTTATGGCAGTATTACGAAGATGGTTTTCAGGCTCACAGATGGGGATAGGAGTGCCCTCCATACTCTTCTCCAGTTTTATGATCCGGGTTTGAGATGTTTTGTCTTCCCAGACTATTTGTTGGGACCTTTGATGGAGGATTATGCCGGTATTCTGGGTATTCGGGTCAGAAACCAGATTCCTTTTTATGTTACTAAGGAAGAACCTGATATTGGTGAGATTTCTTGTGCTCTTTATTTGAGCCCGGAAGTGACTAAGAAAGGTTTGAAGGAGAAAGGAAGGTTGCCCAGTTTTCATCTGAGTTTCTTGGAGGCCAAAGCCAAGGAACATGTTGTTTTGGGTAATTGGAAGATTGTCTGTGCTCTGCTTGCTGTAAGCATTTATGGAATTATTTTGTTCCCTAATCATAAGTATTTTGTGGATATTAATGCCATCCGGGTGTTTGCTCAGAAGAATCCCATTCCTACCTTGATTGGGGATGTTTATTATTCGGTTCATAATCGAAACGAGAAGCGGCGTGGAGGATTGGTTAGATGTTGTGCTCAATTGTTATATGAGTGGTTCATGGGATATTTGCCTTCCAAAGGTGCCTTTGTCTTTCTTAACCATATTGTAAGTTGGGCAACCAAGTTGATGGGTTTGCGAGCCAAGGACATAGCTTGGACTCACATTGATGTGGCTGGACAAGACTTTATTTGCAGTTGCGGGAGTTTTCCCAACGTGCCTCTTATAGGAGTCCAAGGGTGTATTAATTATAACTCGACGCTTCTTAAGAGACAAATGGGATTTGCTATGGAGGTTCCTCCCATCGAGCGTGAGATTCAGGAGTCTTTCTACTTCCCGATTGAGGGTAATCAGTCACTGTTGAGGCAAGTGTTTGATGCATGGCGCAACATTCAAAGGAAAGGCAAGATTCCTTGTGGTAGAGCTAATAACAGGTCTTTTCCTCCATTTGATGATTGGCTCAGAAAGAGGGTCGAGTTCACTCGTCTGCCATTTCCTGTGGACGATCTTTGGTATCCGTTAATTGAGTAGCCACGCTCTTCTGTCAGTAGGGAAGAATTTCTTGAGATGAGGAGGGCAAGAGATCAACTGCAAGTAGAGAAGACTGAGATAGAAATGAGTGTTGCTGGAATTCAACTGGCTAATCAGGAAATCAAGGGGAAAGCAGAAGACCAGGCTAGGAAACATGCTCGGGAGGTGAAGCGTTTTGAGAAAGACACCGCCTATTACTGTAAGATCAGCCAAGCTTTAGAGTCATCTACGAAGGAGCACGGCCTTACCAAAGAGAAGTTGGCTAGAGCTTTGAAGGTCATTGAAGATGAAAAGAAGAGACAAGTCCTTGTGAAGACTCAAAGGGAAGCTAGAGCCAAAGCCCTTACCACCGAGTGGGAAGCAAAGCTGAGGGTTAAGGAAGAAGAGAAAGCGAAGATTATGGCCGAGAGAGATCACTATCTTGCTGAGAGGGACCATTATTTCCGTCAGATGAAGATTCACCAGAAAGAGGTGGGAAGACTTCAGAAGGAGAACACGGAGCTCAGGTTCACTATGAAGTTTACCAGGATGGTCGATGATGCAGAGCCTTCTGTGGGACCTCCTTCAAATTAGACTTTTATTGCAGTTGTTATCATGTGTTGGATTACCGTCAAGCATGTTGACGGAATTCACTTGCTTGTATTTCTTTCCAATTCTGGAAGGTTGTAAAGATGATTTGTATCAGATATGATATATGACTCTCGCATGTGTTGCGCACTTTTGATATACAGTGGTTATTATCATTCAGTGATTGATCTCAAAGCTTTATTTGTTTCTCCGTGTCACACTCACTTAACACACTCATGGTCAGGTGATATCTTTGCTAGAGCACAACTTTCTGTTCTGTATGGTAAAGCCAGATGATTGATGTCAGAATGTTGTTGTCAAATTATTATCCGTCTCAATGAAGCCAGGATCGAAAGGACAGAATGTTCCACATACGGATAGACATTGCATTCATGCATGAATCATAATAACTTGTCTTCTATTTTGCAGGTGTCAGTATCTAACATGTTTGATTGACTCAGGAATCATTGCTCGCGCACGCAGAATCATCCCTCTCCACGTAGCTCGTCCGCACAGATACTTTACCAGACGCAACAAACCCAGAATGATGGATCCACCCAACGCTGACATTCTCGAGTTGAAAGAGAAGATGAGTGAGTTGATCAACGCCATGCAAGGGTTCGCCTTAGGGCAGAAAGCACTCGCCGATAAAGTGGAGAAGCTTGAGCGGGCTTCGGTTGCCAATAGTGGCAATAATCAAGAGGGTACCTCCAACAATGGTCCTGGTGGTTCTAGGGATGGTGGCGATCCCAGAAGGAAGGCAACTACTGCTGGTGTAGTCCTCAACAATGGTGGTGGTTTTGGTTTTGCTGCAGGCGGTGGACTAGGTCCTATGGGCAACACTCTGAAGGACACTCCGTTTCCTCCTTTCTTTGGGGTTGTGGAGGATAAGGAAGAGGATCAGTTCTGTATGCTGAATGAGAAGTTCGGTCAATATGGTGTTCAACCGCCGAATAAAGAGATTCAGGTACTAGCAGAAAAGATCAGGGCTCTGGAAAGTCATACCTCTCCTGGGACTATTAATATGACAAATATGGGGCTGGTTGAGGGGATTGTGATTCCACAGAAGTTCAAAGTGCCCACGTTTGATAAGTACAATGGGAGTTCTTGCCTGGAAACTCATCTTCAGGCCTTTGTCCAAAAGATATCTGCCTACACCATGGATCGGAAGCTCTGGATGTACTTCTTCTAGGATAGCTTATCTGGTGGGTCTCTTGAGTGGTATGCCAAGTTGAGATCATCAGATATTAAGAGCTGGAAGGATTTGGGGGATGCTTTCTTCAAACAGTACCAATTTAATGCTGACATGGCACCAAGCCGTACCCAGTTGCAGGGTATGTCTCAGAAGCCGAATGAAGGGTTTAAAGAGTATGCACAAAGGTGGAGAGAGTTGGCTGCCAGAGTTCAACCTCCATTAGTGGATCGGGAGATGTAGGATTTGTTCATGGGTACCCTTCAGGGGACTTTTGCTGAAAGGATGGTGGGATGTCCGGTTACCGGCTTTGCAGATATAGTAGTGGCTGGTGAGAGGATTGAAAGTTGGCTGAGAATGGGGAAATACAGGGAAATGCTATGTCGTCTGGAGTAAAGAAGCCCTTTGGTAATGGTCAGCGCAAGAAAGAGGGTGATTCGAGTGCTATGTATGCCCAGAAAGGACACGGTAGGGATCATTACTACCAGCATACTGCTGCAGTAACGATTCCTGCTGATAATCAACCCGCACAACAGCAACAGCAACAACAACCATTTCAACAGAGAACATAGAGAGTTGGGTACCAAGTTAGGGAAAGGATGGCAGATCGTCATTTTGATAGGCCACCTATGACGTATGCTCTTCTGTTTAAGAAGCTGAAGGATCTTGGGTTGGTTCAGCTGAGGACGTTATCTCCGTTAAGACCAGATCAGAGGCCTGCCAATTATGATGAGAACGCCAAGTGTGAGTTCCATTCTGGTGCTCCCGGGCACAATATTGAGGGTTGTAAAGCCTTTAAGCATGTTGTCAAAGATTTGGTGGATTCCAAAGCCATCAATTTTGCACCATCGTCGAATGTTAATGCTAATCCTATGTCGACGCATGGTCAGATGGGGGTGAATGCTATTTCTGAGGATGAAAGAAAAATAGAGGTGACGGATGTGGATCAGTTGAGGACTCCAATGTCTGTGGTCAAGAGACATCTGATGAAGAGTGGAGTTTTCCCTGGTTGTCATAATTGTTGTGCTGCTTGCACTGTCACTACAAATGGGTGTGTAATGTTGAGGGAGACGATTCAGAGAATGATGGATGAGGGAAGCCTCCGATTTGAGAAAGTTTCTTTGGAGAAGGAGGATGTTTCAACAATAACAATTTATTTTGATCCTGTCCACTTGTCAGTACCGGCAGATGCGGCTCCAGTTACCATCACGGTGCCTGGACCTATTCCGTATGAAAATGATGATGTTGTGTCGTGGGACTATGGTGGGGAGGTGTATTGTAATGGAGAAAAGAGGGAAGATCAGGCTGTAAGTGATATCACCGTTTCAAAGGTGGATAATGTCGGACTTAGTGGTTTCACTCGCAGCGGGAGGTTGTTTGCGCCTGATACGTTGAGAGGAGGGGATGGAGAAAAAGAACAAAGAGGTAAGGCCGAGGCTTTAGCCAGGGCAAAACGTAAACAGGTGGTGAATGAGGGTACTCCTAAAGCGGCACCGGCGCCTGTTGGGCCGGAGAATGAGCTTGATGCTGAAGCCGAGGAGTTTTTAAGGATTATCAAGAAGTCTGAGTACAAACTTGTTGATCATTTGCAACAGACTCCGTCCAAGATTTCAATCTTATCTTTGCTGCTGAGTTCAGAAGGCCATAGAGATGCTTTGTTAAAAATCTTGAAGAGGGCCTATGTCCCGCAGAAGATTACGGTCAATCAGTTGGAGACAGTGGTGTCAAATGTCAATGCTAGCCATGGGTTGGGTTTCACTGATCTCGATCTTACTGTGGACGGGCGTAATCATAATAAGGCATTACACATTTCGATGGAGTGTAAAGGATTCGTGCTTTCGCATGTTCTGGTTGATACAGGCTCGTCACTCAATGTGTTGCCTAAGAAGGCCTTGGCTAAGTTGGACTGCGAAGGAGTGGTTTTGAGGCCGACTGATTTGGTGGTTATAGCGTTTGATGGCTCTAAGAGGGTTGTGTTTGGGGAAGTTGAGCTCCCTGTGAAGATTGGGCCCGAGGTGTTCAAGTCTGTGTTCTATTTCATGGACATTCAGCCGGCATACAGTTGCTTGTTGGATCGACCATGGATACACGCTGCTGGGGCAGTAACTTCGAATTTACACCAGAAGTTAAAGTATATCTGGGACGGGCAGGTCGTAACAGTTAGTGGGGAGGAAGATATCTTTGTCAGCCAGTTGTCATCATTCAAATATGTGGAAATGGACGGTGAAATATTTGAAACACCGAGTCAGGCGTTTGAAACCGTCAAGGTGGAGAATGCCATTTTTGCTGAGAAAGAGAAGAAGCCGTCCATTGCTTCTTATAAACAGGCCGTGGAGGTGGTGAGAAGTGGAGAAGCCCCAGGTTGGGGAAGAATGGTAGATATTGCGGTGAAAGAAGATAGGTTTGGGGTTGGTTATCAGTCGGGCCAAGGCTCGTCTGGACAGAATAGAGGACGTCGTCAACCGTTCACGTTCACCAGTGTAGGAATGCTAGATCCAGATCGCGTCTGTGCGGTGGGTGAAGAGACTGACAGTGATTGCGAGCTTGACTCGTGGATAAAACTGTGCGTACCAGGAATGGAGATCCAGAACTGGAAGGCCGAAAAGATCATCATTGTCACTCTGCGTGAAGAGTAATATTTCTGTTTATCAATTCTGTTTGCATGAAAGCCATACGTTTTGCCCAAAACGTATTGGTCCATTGTAAGGGTCATCTCATGTTTCATTTTGTATTATTTGCATCATTAATAAATGGATGTTTTTCGCATTAAAAGCAGTGTTCCCTGTTTTTCATTTATTTTTGCAGTTAAAAAAAATAATAAAAATGGCAATGTTTATTTTCATTTTTTTCCTTTTAATTTGTCTCGTCCTGACTCTAAAGCAATGCATGAATCAACATTCATGCAGATGTGATCATTCTCCGGATCTCATTGATGACAATTCTGTTACACCCCTATATGACTTCGACAACCCGATTTATCATGCCGAAGAAGAAGGCGAAGAAGATTGTGAACTTCCGGAAGAGTTAGCCAGGTTGTTGAAACAAGAGGAGAAGGTGATTCAACTGCACGAGGAGCAAGTTGAGGTTGTTAATCTGGGTACTGAGGAGGTCAGAAAGGAAGTAAAAATTGGGGCCGCTTTGGAGACGAATGTGAAGAGCAGAATGGTAGCACTGTTGAAAGAGTATGTTGATATCTTCGCCTGGTCTTATCAAGATATGTCGGGGTTGGATACCAATATTGTTGTGCATAAGTTGCCATTGAGAGCAGATTGTCCTCCAGTAAAGCAGAAGTT
The DNA here is from genome assembly GCF_024323335.1 of Lathyrus oleraceus. Taxonomy (NCBI): domain Eukaryota; kingdom Viridiplantae; phylum Streptophyta; class Magnoliopsida; order Fabales; family Fabaceae; genus Lathyrus; species Lathyrus oleraceus. The sequence continues at coordinate 259,001,442 of NC_066583.1, forward strand.
GCGCAGAACTCAACCTGAGATAGCCATGAAGATCAAAGAGGAGGTACAAAAGCAGTTGGATGCTGGTTTCCTAGTTGTCACTAATTATCCGCCTTGGGTCGCGAACATTGTGCCGGTACCAAAGAAGGATGGAAAGGTGAGGATGTGTGTGGACTATCGGGATTTGAACATTGCTAGCCCGAAAGATGATTTCCCATTACCTCACATCGATGTGTTGGTGGATAATACAACTTAATTCTCGGTGTTTTCCTTCATGGATGGCTTTTCTGGCTATAACCAAATTAAAATGTCGCTAGATAATATGGAGAAAACAACGTTCATCACACCATGGGGCACTTTTTGTTATAAGGTGATGCCATTCGTTCTCAAGAACGCCGCTGCCACGTATCAAAGAGTTATGGTGACTTTGTTTCATGATATGATTCATCATGAGATCGAATGCTATGTTGATGACATGATAGCGAAGTCCCAAACAGAAGAGGGGCATTTGGTAGACTTGGCCAAGTTGTTTGACCGGTTGAGACAATTCAAATTGAGGTTGAATCCGAATAAGTGCACTTTCGGAGTGCGGTCCGGTAAGTTGCTGGGATTTATTGTAAGTGAAAAGGGAATTGAGGTTGATCCTGCTAAAGTAAAAGCGATACAAGAAATGCCTGAACCGAGAACAGAAAAAGAGGTTTGTGGTTTCTTAGGTAGGTTGAATTACATTTCAAGGTTCATATCTCATCTAACGGCCACGTGTGAACCCATATTCAAGTTGTTGAGAAAAGATCAAACGGTCAGGTGGAATGATGATTTCCAAGAGGCATTTGAAAGAATAAAAGAATATTTGTAGGAGCCTCCGATTCTGATGCCTCCTGTGGAGGGGCGACCGTTAATCCTGTACTTGACAGTCCTCGAGGGGTCTATGGGGTGTGTATTGGGGCAGCATGACGAGTCTGGTCGAAAAGAGCATGCAATTTACTACCTTAGCAAAAAGTTTACCGACTGTGAAACAAGATATTCACTGCTCGAGAAAACTTGATGCGCTTTGGCATGGGTTGCTCGCCGACTGAGACAGTATATGCTGGTTCATACCACTTTGTTGATTTCCAAGATGGATCCGATCAAGTATATATTTGAGAAGCCAGCATTGACCGGACGGGTTGCGAGATGGCAAATGATTTTGACTGAATACGATATCCAGTACACTTCTCAAAAAGCAATAAAGGGGAGTGTATTGTCCGATTACCTCGCCCAACAACCCATTGAGGATTATCAACCGATGAAATTTGAGTTCCCTGATGAGGACATCATGTTTCTCAAATCGAAAGATTGTGAGGAACCTATCCCGGAGGAGGGGCCTGACCCTGAGTCCGAATGGATTCTGATGTTTGATGGGGCCGTTAACGTGAATGGTAGTGGAGTTGGTGCTGTTTTGGTTACGCCGAAGGGATCCCACATTCCTTTTGTTGCCCGGCTAACATTTGAGTGCACCAATAATGTGGCTGAATACGAAGCTTGTATCTTGGGTGTCGAAGAGGCGATTGATTTGCGAATCAAGAACCTTGTTATCTATGGAGATTCAGCTTTGGTTGTGAACCAGGTTAATGGGAAATGGCTGACGCATCAATCTCACTTAATTCCATATCGGGATTATACGAGGAGGTTGTTGACGTTCTTCACCGAGGTGGAACTACACCATGTGCCGAGAGAAGAAAATGTTGAGGTGGGACGGCTGGATAGACCGGCTTATGTGTTTGTTGTCGAAACAGCGCCTGATGATGAAAAGCCGTGGTATTATGACATCAAGCGTTATCTGGAGACCCAAGAGTATCCCGAGGGAGCGTCTAAGAAGGACCGAAAGACTCTGAGGAGGTTGGCCATGGCGTTCTATCTGAATAAAGATGGGGTTTTGTACAAGAGGAATTTTGATTGGGTTTTGCTCAGATGTGTTGATGACAAAGAAGCAAGCCAATTGATGAAAGAGGTGCACGAGGGGTCGTTTGGTACCCACGCCAGTGGAAATGCGATGGTGAAAAAGTTGCTAAGGGCTGGGTATTATTGGATGACAATGAAGGCTCAGTGTTTCAACTTCGTGCGGAAATGTCATAAATGCCAGATTTATGCTGACAAGGTGCACGTGCCTCCAAATCCATTGAGTTTGATGTCGTCTCCGTGGCCGTTTGCTATGTGGGGCATTGATATGATCGGAAAGATCGAGCCTACGGCTTCGAATGGGCACCGGTTCATATTAGTGGCTATTGATTATTTCACCAAGTGGGTGGAAGCGGCATCTTATGCAAACGTGACGAAACAGGTTGTTGCCAGGTTCCTGAAAAGAGATATCATTTGCAGATATGGGGTTCCCGAAAGAATCATCACTGATAATGGTTTTAATCTCAACAACAAGATGATGATGGAACTATGCCGGGAGTTCAAGATCGAGCATCGCAATTCTTCTCCTTATCGTCCAAAGATGAATGGGGCGGTCGAGGCGGCTAATAAGAATATTAAGAACATTGTGCAGAAGATGGTCGTGACCTATAAGGATTGGCACGAGATGTTGCCGTTTGCATTGCATGGGTATCGAACCTCAGTGCGTACGTCTACTGGGGCAACGCCTTTCTCGCTGGTGTACGGGATGGAAGTTGTGCTACCAATTGAGGTCCAGATTCCGTCATGGAGAGTCCTGATGGATGTGAAATTGGAAGAGGCTGAGTGGGTAAGAACTCGGTATGAAGAGTTGAGCCTGATTAAGGAAAAGAGGCTGGCGGCCATCTGTCACGGGCAGTTGTACCGGCAGCGAATGAAGCGTGCTTTTGACCGAAAGTTGCGACCTCGTGTGTACCATGTGGGAGATATGGTGTTGAAAAGGATCGTCGCACTATGGTTAGATGATGGATACCAGTGTTTGACAAGTCGACGGGTGTTCAGTGTCAAATATTCCGTATCTCCCCAGCGGGTTCGAGGTCGGTGTTTCCTCGGCAGCCAGGCCTGAAGTTTGCTCTTTCCCCTAGCAGGGTTGAGATTGTTATTTCCCCAGCAGGTCTGAAGGTTGTTGTTCCCCCGGCAGGGGTGTGCGTTGGTAGTTTTTTCCCCAGTAAAGTCCCCAAGCAGATCGAGTTCAGTGGAGGTCATCCCCGGTGAGGGTTACTCTTTCCTCGACATCAGTGTTATCCCAAGCAGGGTTGGAGATTGGAGTGATATCGAGTTCCTCAGCAGAGTTGCTTGTGTCATCCCCTGAGGGGGATATTTTTTATGCATTCATCATTTAGAAAAGCATAGCATATTGCATAATTAATTGCGTAGCATTTCCATGGTTATGGAGCATTACGCTGTAAGGTTCACGCATCGGCATTGCAAGCATAAACTAGTCTCGAGCGGTGGTTACCGTTTGAGAATTGGTCTAGCAGGGCTGGTGAAGATGTTACTCTGAGGAGTTTGGCATCGTGACGTTGGATCAACTGTATTTCCCAGTAGCGCGATATTGGGGGAAAAATTTCCGTCGTTCGGAGAGGGAAGTGAAGATTGGAGAACGTTACGCGATCAGCGCGGAGATCGGGGTCCATCAGGAGAAAAGGAGATACGGGGTGTCTTCCGGCGAACGGGGTTCAAATGGAGAACGGGGTTCCTTGTTTGGTAGCGAGAGTGACATGAAGTTGTCGGGGTTCAAATGCGGTGATCAGGGATCATCCGCGCAAAAGGAAAATATTTGTGTAGGGGTCCAAGAAAGAAAAATCAAAGAAGTTTTGGGGGTTCAAATAAATAAATAATAATAATAATAATAATAATAACAAAGAGAAAATCCCCAGCAGAAGTGGCATTCAGGCCAATTTTCCGGTATTCAGACCGAAGTGGCATTCAGGCCAATTTTCCGATGTTCAGATCAAAGAAGTTTCCGACGTTCAGGTCGACGCAACTTGTGGCATTCAGGCCAGTTTTCCGGTATTCAGACAGAAGTGGCATTCAGGCCAATTTTCCGATGTTCAGATCGAAGAAGTTTCCGACATTCAGGTCGACGCAACTTGTGGCATTCAGGCCAGTTTTCTGGTATTCAGACCGAAGTGACATTCAGGCCAATTTTCCGATGTTCAGATCGAAGAAGTTTCCGACATTCAGGTCGATGCAACTTGTGGCATTCAGGCCAGTTTTCCGGTATTCAGACCGAAGTGGCATTCAGGCCAATTTTCCGATGTTCAGATCGAAGAAGTTTCCGACGTTCAGGTCGACGCAACTTGTGGCATTCAGGCCAGTTTTCTGGTATTCAGACCGAAGTGACATTCAGGCCAGTTTTCTGGTATTCAGACCGAAGTGACATTCAGGCCAGGTTTTCAGGTATTCAGACCAAAGTGGCATTCAGGCCAGTTCTCCGGTATTCAGACCGAAGTGGCATTCAGGCCAGTTTTCCGGTATTCAGACCGAAGTGGCATTCAGGCCAGCTTTCCGGTATTCAGACCGAAGTGGCATTCAGGCCAGGTTTTTCGGTATTCAGATCGAAGTGGCATTCAGGCCAGTCTCTCGATGTTTAGACCAATATTAATAATCTCATATCTTCCGATGCTCAGATCGAAGTCATTTCCAGTATTCAGACTGATGAGTGGCATTTAGGCCATGGGTATTTCTGTGTACCATTTATTTTGGTATCCAGGTTAACGTTCTTTTTCGGTATTCAGACCGACTCTCACCGTACCAAACGGATTCTTCTTTCAAGACCACCTCTTTGCCGATTCTGACAGGCATTGTTACTTTGCTTCACTCCAGTGCAAATTTTCAGGCTTTTATTATTTTCAACCACTCTTCACCCTGATCATCTGAAAAGCTGAGGTTGTTCATATCGACAGGTTCATAGTGGATTGAATAGGGACAGCTGTAACACCTCAAAATTTGCCCTCCTCTTCTTGAGACTAGTTTGACACATTACATTTCATATTTTAGGGCATTAGGCATTGCATTTTGCATCTCATATGAAAATAAGAAAGTCATCCTCAAAAGTCTTTTCAGAAGATGGAAAAGTTACATGATTCAAGCCTGAGGGTCTCTATGAATTGATTATCAACCATCTGAGGGTATGAGCTTCAATTAGGGTTTCTTGATTCTTAAAAGGTCTTAAGAATCATCTTGTTTGCAAGGATATATTACCATCATCATGGTTCTATCATCATCAAGGGTTTCATAGTTCATTCTCAAGTTCCTTTGGATTAGGGTTGTGATCTCTGGTCAACCCTAATCAATGTCATTCTTCCAACTAGGGTTTCTCAAAGAGATGAGGTATTTTCTTGGGATGAGGATCACATGGTTATCATGAGGGGCTTACATGAGCTAGGGTTTCATTTTTGAGCAATTTCCCCAAGTGGTAGAGGCTCAAGTGGATCGAGGCATTTCAAGGTCATCTGAGGACCAAAAAGTCAACTATGCAGTCAACTGAGGGCTATGAGGTGGGGAAATGAGTTGAGACACCTCAATCATGTTAAAATGGGGTTCATTCATCATTCTAAACATCCATCTTGAAGATTCAAAGGTCATGGCAAAAGTTACTAAAAATGGAAAGTGACCTATAATTCAAAGTTTCCAAATTTGGCAAGTTTTTGGTCCACATTCAACTTGACTTTTCAATATCAAATATGTTTCAAATGGATTTTTGGTGAACATGAAAGTTGTATATCTTTGTCTCCCTTTTCCAAAAAGTCCTAATTCATGTCCATATGATGATTGGTTAAGGAGTTATGGTCATTTGATCACAAAGTGTGCATGGAAATTCAAAATGGCATAACTTTTGATACAATGCTCCAAATTGGTTCATTCTTTTGGCAAAATGTTTCTCATGTTCAAGACATCTCAAAATGAGCTTTGCCATGCATGAGAGAAGTTTGTATGCTCATTATTTCATACATGTGCAAAATGAAGTGAATCTTCACCATTCATTTTTGGCTTAAGATACAAGCAAAATAACACTTCAATCTAGACCCTTGGATGTCCATAAGTGAATTAGAAACCATGCATGGGATGTCTCACGTGTATTATGGCCATGAAGTGTTAATTTTCATTTTTTTCAAATGGTTTCATAATTCACTAATCATGTTTAGTGAAAGGCTAAATTGGTTTTCAGCATCATTAGCATGAGATATAAATACTGAAACCCTAATCCTAACTGCCATAACTAACTTTTGAGATCAAAATTCAAGAAACTCTCAAAAATTTCTCTCTCTTCGAATCTTCATTTTTCTCACGCAAACCTCAAAGATTATCACATATTCTTGATCCTCATGCTTCACTGGGCAAGAATCATCCATCATTTGGAGCTATATCTCAAGAATTCGAGCAGTGCAAGAGCAATCTCATGTTAATGGATTTTGGAAATTCAGGCGAATTCAAGAGGTTTCAACCACTGCTTTTTGCTTAAAGCCTCAAAAGAGGTGCAAGGGAGAAGATCTGGAGCAGATGAGCGCGTGAGGACACGGTTATAGAAACCTCCATTCCAAGGTGACTCAAAATTCACTCTCTCCTTTTGCTATTTTTAGGTTATAGACTTGTAGATCGTGTTGTGTAGATCATGTATATATGTTTAGAATTGAAAATGAGTGAGTATTGAAGAAGTTATGTTGACTGTAAGTTTAGATCTAGAAAATGTTTGTCTTCGATTTGCAAAATCCATGAGGAATTAGGAGAAATTGAGTTGATATTTGGAATCAGCGTTGGAAGAGGAGTCGAACGGTATAGGCCTTGAGAATTTCTAGAAAAATTTGTGGTGGCGCCGCCGTGGGAGCCACCGGAGTCTCATCGGGGAAGACGACCGGAGCTGTAGCTCCGGCGTCTGTTTTATGTTAGGGTTTGGGCTGACGTTGGCTCCATGTGTGCACTGCGTGGACATATGATTGGACATGGTTCCTTTGACCAAAGCCATGCAAGCGTGGAATGATGACTGGGTAGATGATTGTGTTTAATGAAACGCAGTGTTTCATTATTTTGAATGTGGATCGTGGATGTGATTAGCGCGCCATATCGTGTGGCTCATGATTTTCCAGATTTAATTTGAATAATCCGTTTCCCTCCATTTTCATTTTATTATTTCATTTGTTTTAGTCATTTTGATTAATTCATAAAAAATGTAAAAATGGTCCAAATGAGTCCCAATTTTTTTTCATGGTTTTGTATTGATGTCTATTTTTTTATGGTGTTGATTTCATGAATTTTAGATGTCCGGATTTTTATTTGTGAATTTTTGAATTGATGTTGTGCCAAATTGACCTATTGCATTCAATTTGTTGTGAAATTCTCTATGTTGAGCCATTTGATCTGATTTTTTGCATACATGATCTTCATACATGACGTGAATTATTGGTCACTGGTTTGGAATTTTCCTTACATGTTATCATTGTTTTTGACACATAGAGAATAATGTGACAATTTGTGTCACATTTTTGAAATTGAATTGGTGCATTTTTGTTTACATAGCATTTGCATCATTCTGGATTTGATTTTTTGCATGATGGACATTCATGGCATAAGGAATTTGTACAAAAAGTCTCAAAGTCATTGCATGCATTTCTAATTTGATATGAATTTTCTAAATTGGAAGTCCATTTTGTGCATATTTTTGGTCATTACATGGCATAGGCCATTTGAGGCACTTGATTATGGCTTTGATGCTGGTCCTTTTGAGGATATTTTGTGGAGTGTTTGAATGTGTGATGTGTAGAAGGATGGGTTCTGTTTTAGTCATTTGGTTAGGTTTTGAATCTTGTCTTTGTACTAGGGTTTTGTACATGAACCAACTTTGTCTTGTGTTTCAGGTCTGGACACTTATCATTGATGGTTGGATTTGTTCTCACTTTGTGAGATACAAAATGAATTGAGTTCTGACTTATGTTTATTTTGTAGGGTTTTAAGTGATGTGATGAGCTCATGAGTTCATTTGAGTGCTTGGCATTATGCATTGAATTGTGTAACTGTTGGAGAGTTTCACTGCTTGTTTTCTGGTTGTATGACTGAAGTACTAACTGTTTAGTCTTTGTACAGGTACCTTAGTTGCTTGCTTGCTTTTGCTCTTGCTTGAGCATTGGATTGTGGTTGACACACCACTCAGGTAGTTAGCTTCTTACTTCATGTAGTCTGGAAGTCCTGTCACCTTTTTGGCAAGCATTTTGCTGGCAAGTCCTCCTTTAGAGGCTCTGTTTGTGTTTGTTTAACATTGTGCCCAAAGACCTCCAAGGAGAGGCATGTGACATTTGATAAGACCTCCAAGAGAAGAGGCAATTGACGGATAAAAGGGATTAGCAGCCAATCCCCCGTTATTCAGTGTGTCGTTCTTTATGCTCGCACTACGTGTTGATGCTTCTGAACATGTACCCCAGATCTTTGTCCAGAGTCTGTCAAGTGGAATAGGATCCCACTTTCTGGATCCCCACGCTTTCTTTGTCATGAGCTCACCCTGACCAGGGTTAAGAGCTATGAGGTCTCATCCTCATTACCATTTTGATCTGCTCACCCTGACGTTCAATGTCAGTGGTTAACAGCTACAGATTACCCATTATAGTTTGGCTTGTTTGTCGAGGTTGATATGACCCCTCTTGACTAAAGCCCACCCATTTTTTGGGCCTCTTGTATGGATATAGTGTGTGATGCTTGTTCACTTGTGTTGGTGTGTTTATCTGCTTTCCTCTTCTCATCTCCATTTCTGTAGGAGTTGTATGATTGATTTCTGAGGAAGTTAAATGCATGTTAGAGACCTCAACTTAGGGATATTGATTGCATGACAACTATTAGGCTCGAGTCTTAGTCTCCCTATTAGTTTGTTGTCTCCCTGGTCTCTGGTTAGGAGAGTATTTTACCCCTGTTAAGGGGAACTACGTCGCCCTGATTCTCATACCAGATGAGATACGTAGGTAGGAGGTTATGAGCAATCTCTCCGGGCACCCTTTTTCTTCTTTTGTTGAGTCTCTGTTTGTTCACCCTTTCTTCTGTTTGTTCAGTGTGGACATGTGTGGTACGTTCATACCTTGGGGATATCTTCTATTATGTGGGGTTCACCTATATTCATATTGGGGATCATTTGTGATGATTGTTACTCACATTGGGGTTCATATTGGGGTTCATTTATGACGGTTGTCATTCATATTGGGGTTCATCTCGGGGTTCATCTATGACGGTTGTTGTTACTTGGGGTTCATATTGGGGATCATTTGTGGTGTTTGTTATTTAGTTGGGGTTCATATTCGGGGTTCATTTGTGATGGTTATTGTTGGGAGTCGTGTGTAAGTCCATGTATTGGCATTCTGTTTCCTTTTGTTTGTCGTTGTTAGGAGTCGGGTGTAAGTGTAGGTGTTTAATTGGCTGCATTGTATGGTAAAACACTAGCTGGATTCTAATGTCTTGACTGATGTCATGACATGTTGTGAAGGCGTTTGTGTAACTGCATTGTAGGTTAGAATATCTAACTGTACTCTGATGTCTTGACTAATGTCATGACATACTTGAGTAGCTTACTGCAGGATTAGCTAATACAGGATTTATTGAATGTCAAATTGGATGTGGTGACATTCATCCCTGTCAGCAGATACTGAGGAATAGAACAGTTGGTGTTCTGTTAAAGCTCAGTACTCATGTCCAGTCTGGTTATCAAGGAAATACCAGACCTGGCATAAGGCCTACTATCTGAATGTCAAACTGGATGTTATGACATTCATCATTGACAGCATATACTGAACAATAGACAGAGTGGTGTTCTGCTACACTTCAGTATGTTTCTCAGTCTGTTCTTCAAAAGGATAACAGAACTGTCTTAAGGCTAAATGTGTAAATGTCAAATTGGATGCTTTGACATGTATTAATGTAAGCTGCTACTGTAGAATGGACAGTTTGGTCCTGTACAGTTCAGCAAACTTGTACAGTCTGTTTTCAGGAAAAACAGACTTAGCATATGGTCCTTGATGTCAAGCTGAATGTTGTGACATTCATTCCTGACAGCATATGCTAGATTGTAGGTTGTTTAGTTTTTCTGTTTCAGCTTTCTCAGGCTATTCTTCAGGGATTCAACAGCTGAGAGAAAATCCAGGAAATCAACAACCAAGCTACATTTAATGAACCTAACAAATAGCCTATTTGTTAGTAACCTAGATATGGAATTTAAGGGAACTCGCATGACCTTAAATTTAGGAGAATACAAGTGCAAAGCCCAAGTACTGCAATATAAAAGGAAGTCGTTCCTTCATTCAGAACTGGGGATTTTGAGGCGTGAAGTTTTAGTGTGTCCATCATACTTCACTGCTGTATTTTTGTGAGTCTTGTATTAGACATATCTTGTAAACCAAGCTGTTATCTCGTAGATGATTGCTTTGGTGTAGGGTGTTCATTGAGTTGTAAGTGTTGTGTCACTCTAAGCTTTTAAGCGTGAGTGCTGTGTATCTTGATTAAAGTTGTTAAGCACAATCAAGAATTGTTTGAAGTGTGACTTCAAAATTGTCTTTAATATTGATTAAAGGTAGTAATCACTGAGGTGATTGAGGGGGAGTGAGTAGGAACTCTGATCTTAGTGTAAGATTGAAATTGCATTAGGTAGGGATTAAGTGAAGAGTTGTAAACGGGTGAGTTTAGCTTTGAATTAATACTACTGATAATGGATTTCCTCCCTGGCTTGGTAGCCCCCAGACGTAGGTCATGTTGGACTGAACTGGGTAAACAATTACTTGTGTTATTTACTGCACTTACTTTTAAGTTCTGCATAATTCTTGTCTGTGCAGAATAGGATGTCATAACAACCTGTGTGACATCGAAAGTATGATAACTAGAATTTCAGTAAGTCCATATATTGGCATTCTGTTTCCTTTTGTTTGTTGCTGTTGGGAGTCGGGTGTAAGTCCATGTATTGGCATTCTGTTTCCTGTTGGGTGTGTCTTTTGACGTCTCAGCGTCCCTTTTTGGTGTTTTGTTTCGGCGTGCGTTAGCCGAGCTACGAGTGCTCTGATTCTCCTCTGGATAGAGAAGATACGTAGGCATAGGACGCGATGTCCTAGCGAGCATGTCTCCTTTTTCCGGAACTACGTTGACTCTGATGTTTGTTTCTGACAAACTACGTAGGCCCAGGATGCAACATCCTGCCGAGTCCATTTCCTCCGTCTTCTTTCTTCTTTCACCTGTTTATTATTCCAGTTTGGTGCAGTTTTCTTTGGGCAGTTTATTAGCAACCCTTTTCTTACTCTTTGAGCTATCTTTGGAGCGTGGATCCCATCGAGTACGGCGAACGTGAGGGGTGCTAACACCTTCCCCTTGCATAACCGACTCTCGTACCTTGTAATCTCTGGTCGTAAGACCGTTCCTTTCCCTTTCTTAGGTTAATCCTGCGCTCCCTTTCCATCATAGGATGAATAGCGTCGGTGGCGGCTCTGTATTTTTTCCGTCGGTGGTTTTTTCGTGTTGCGACATACGGGACTGGACCCGCCAACCGTATAACCAACGGAGATACCGATCTCTGGATGATACTGTTACTATTGTTGCTATCATAATGAATCACCACTCTCTCAGGATTCTTGAATACTGGCACTATTACATTGACATTGTCATCTACGTGACGGGATTGAAAAATCTGGATCAAGCCTTCATCCATCAACCGCTGGATGTCCCTTTTCACAATCTCACAACCTCTTGAATTAACACTACAAATAGCACAACCATCATGGTCATGCTCACAATCGCTCACCAAACAAATATTCTTGTGCATCGTCACCAAGGATCTCCTAATGAAGCGGACATCAAATACTTTGAATTCCTCTGGACAGTCGTCCACCATATTGACAGATGAATTTCCACGGGCAGACAATGGGTTTGCTTTCACGTTGGGTGCACGGTCCTCAAAGGACACCGTTCCACTCTTTACCAGCTTCTGAACTTCATATTTGAGTGGGTAACAGTTCTTAATATCATGTCTGGGTGCTCCTTGAAGAAAAGCACAACGGAGGTCTGGTTTGTACCACCACGAAAGTGGTTCAGGAATTTGTAGAGGATTTCTCGGTTGTAGCAAGTTCTTGAGAACCAATGATGGGTATAGCTTTGCGTAGGTCATCGGAATCGGGTCGAAAGAGACCTTCTTCCTCTCAAAATTATGTTTTTGATTATTGTTGGTATTGTTGTTGTTGTAGGTGTTTGTTCGTTGTTGTGCTTGTTGTTGTTGACGTTGTTGTTGTTGAACTGGTGCTGATTGACTGGATGAAAACACATGAATTACTGATGATACTTGATGATGAGGTTGACGGGGTGGTTGACTTCTTCTAATCTGAGGCCTCCTCTACCTCCCACTTGAAATGGCATTGGTTTCACTGTCCTTCTTCTTACCAAAACTGTTGTCGTATCTCTTATTGGATGATACCTCTTCCTTAGACAACCATCCTTCTCGGACACCTTATTCTAGCCTCATCCCCATATTTACCATTTCGGTAAAATCACTTGGGGCACTGGAAATCATCCTCTCATAATAAAATGAGCTAAGGGTCTTCAGAAAAATCTTGGTAATCTCTTTTTCTCTAAAGGAGGATTGATCTGAGCAGCGAGTTCTCTCCACCTCTGAGCATACTCCTTAAACGTCTCTTTGTCCTTCTGAAGCAGTAATCTCAACTGATCTCGGTCGGGAGCCATATCAACATTGTACTTGTACTGCTTTGCAAATGCTTCACCCAAGTCGTTGAAAGTGCGGATGCTCGCACTATCCAACCCCATATACCATCTTAATGCAGCACTGGTCAGACTGTCTTGAAAGTAGTGGATCAACAGCTGATCATTGTCTGTTTGGGTAGACATCTTGCGGGCATACATCACCAAATGACTTAGTGGACATGTGTTCCCTTTGTATTTTTCAAAGTCAAGCAATTTGAACTTTTCTGGAATCTTCTCATTCGGCACCAGACACAATTCAGCAGCACTCTTCCCAAACAGGTCCTCACCTCTTAAAGTTTTCAACTCCTTGCGCAACTCAAGAAATTGATCTTTCATTTCGTCCATTTTCTCATATACATTCGGGCCCTCAGACGGCTCAGAATGATAAATGGTGTCCTCCACTCGAGGCAAGGTATGCACGACAGGCGGTGGCACAGACATGACCAGGCTAGATGCCGGCATGGAAGCAAAAGTAGGAGCAAAGCCTTCAGGCACAAAGTTTGTCGGCATTCCCCACGGGAATCCGGCAGGCACGTTTAGCGCGAAATAAGTAGCAGAAGCAGGCATGGTGGAGGTAGCCACCTCTGAAATGACAGTCATTTAAGGAGGAGGAGTTGCAGGCATTGGAGAAGACTGGCTCTACGCAGCTAGAACTGACTCCATCATGGCAGTCCGTAGGGCGATCTCCTCTTTCAAATCTTTATTCTCTTGCTCAAGATGTTCCATAATTCTGGAGTGATTGGCGCGAGTATTGTACCGATGAGTCAGCTTGGCTGAAGCATAAAAGAAACACCAATGAGACATCTGACAAAAGAGAAACCTGCTTATGCAAATGATGCATGAAATGCAATGTATATATATATATATATATATATATATATATATATATATATATATATATATATATATATATATATATATATATATATATATATATATATATATATATACACACACACACACACACACACATAACAACAATCGCAACAATTTGATATGATCATAAAAATCTCTTTTATTTATATAATTGGAAGGATTACACTGAGTATAATTTCAGAAACCAAATTAAAAATACAAGAGAAAAGGAGACTAGTCATCTTAAGGATCCCTAACAACAACGTCAGAAGATCTGGCTGTAGGCACGTACTCCCTTCGAATGCGTCAGATCTCGGTCTCAAAAGAAGCTTTCATCTGAGTCTCTCGAAGACAAGCTGATCAACAATCTTCTTCCAAGCAACGGAAGGTTTAGGCATGCTAGAGGAAGATGAAACCTCCGGCTCTCTCTGTCTCTTTGTCACTCGGTCTTCAAGTAGCTCAATAAGTACATCTTTGTCCTTAGATTCAAGCTGCAATTCCTCATTCTTTTTGCTCAAAGCATGGAAACGCTCTTCCCACACATCCTTCTCTCGCTTCATTTTGGAGAGTACGTCTTCCAACTCCTCTACATTTTGGTTAGGGGGAGTTAATGGATCAACCACAACCATAGACATAGGTCTCTCACAAGCATAAGGCATCTTCAATTCCAAAGCTCTCTTCTTCCTCCAAAGAGTGTAAGCTTCCAAAACTACACAATTGCGCAGACCAAGCTCGGATCTTCCTTTCCTATGAACATTATGCCAAGCATGCACAATCTTCTGCTTCAATTGTTGGGGATCTTTACCCTCTTGATAGAAAAGACCTTCTAACAAAGTTTTATTAGGTTTGTCTCTCAAGGGAAATCCAAGTTGACGACGAGCCAAAGCAGGGTTGTAGTTAATTCCTCCTTATGTACCAATGAGAGGCACATTAGAGAATTCACCACAACTATCAATAATCTCCAAACTGCTCAAAGAATGATCATACCAAACTATATCATCATTGGTGAGAGACATAAGTCTATGAGACCACCATAGACATTATTTGTTCTCCACAAAAGCAGGCGTATGAGGCAAGTGAGAAATAAACCACTTGCACAGAAGAGGAATGCAATAGACAATGGTTCCACCACCCTTAGAATTCCTTAGATGCAAAAAGAAGTATGTTTCACCCAACAAAGCAGGGACAAGATTCCTAATCAAGAAATTTCTAATGGCGTTAACATCAACAAAACCGCCAATGTTAGGGAACAAAGCTAATCCATAAATGAGCAACACAAAGATAGCTTCAAAAGCATCCACACTATCGGCTTGAGCAAAGGAAGTAGCTTCCTTGATGAGGAAATCAGATGGCAACCCAAACAATCCTCCTTTCTTCACCCAATGAGCCTCTATCTCAGACTTCTTCAAGTGAAGAGCTTCAGCAATAAGATGAGATCTAGGAATATCTTCCAATCCACTAAGTGGCACTTTGTTAGAAACGGGTATTCCTAAGAGATGGGCGTACTCCTCCAACATAGGCACGAGCTGATAATCCGAAAAAGTGAAGGACTGGTAGAGAGGATCATAGAACTGCACTAACACACTAAAAAGTCCTTTAACTATGTCAGCAGATAATATGGACAAAAGCTTCCTATGACGTTGTTTGAAGTCCAAGGGATCTAATACAAAAGATGCTAGCTTCCTTAACTCTTTCAAATCGGGACTATTGAAACTGTACTTCTTAGTGTTCCTTCGTCCATAATCCATGGTCTAAAAATATTTGCAAATGACACCTCAGTTCCTTGAAATTTTTGTGTGATGAATGTTATGATGCGTATGAATGCATGAATGCAACAATCACAGATAAAGGATCACACACAAGGCAAACAAAAAAAGGTCAAGGGATGAATCAAGTCATTGTCAAGATCAATCATCCATTTTGGTGGATTATGGTTTACAACTTATCAACACCCAAGTTCCATTTATATTGACAAGACTTGATTGGATCAACCAAGAATCAAGGGTTTGTTGTGAGTCACAAGCATGAAGTTTGGGTAAGAGTCATCCCAAAGGAGTGAACTAAGGATAAAAACCTGTAGATCATGTTCTAAAAAGTTCCTAGAGTCTTAATTCCATCTATCGGATATTACAGGTTAGGATGTGTAAGACCCCAATTTTTGCCCTAAGATCCCTCATGGCATCACATCATATCATATCACATCATTGCCTCAAGGATCTTTGTGCACCTTGCCTCCCTTTTTGTGGGTGGGCTATCTTGAGAGTGGTTCTTGATTACCAAGCATGTTTTGCATTTGTATATCATTGCTTTTCATTTGTTTATTAATCCAAAAGTACAAAAATATTGTCATCTAACCTTGTTACTTGCAGATGAAGCAATTAGGTCAAACCAGTCAAAGGCAGCCCTTGAGCCATAGATGGTGGCCATTCTTGAAGAATTTGGGCACCATGATCATTCACAAGAAGTTCATATGAGTTGTGACATCATTTGGAATCAAGATCTCAAGTGGTAGAGGCTTGAAATTCATCAAAGCATGGCTCAGTCAACCAAAACCCTAGCAAAGTCAACTGTGGTCAACTGTGCATTTAATCAGGGATTTGAAGGTGGTAAATGGTTGGAGAGGCCTTATTCATGTTCATACAAGCCTCATATAACATGTCAAACATCATCATTGAGGATTTGGAGGTCAGACAAAAAGTTTCCAAAAATAGCAAGTGACCTGTAATTTCCAACTGCCAAAAATGGAAAGGTCTTCTCCTCAACTTTACATCATCAAGAAAGCTTAAAATCAAATTTTGTCCAACATGAAAGTTGAAGATCTTGCTCTTACCTTTCCAAAAAGTCCAAGAAGACCCATTTCTCAATTATGGTTGGCAAGTTATGATCAAATCACTTTCAAGAAAAGTTGAACTTCAAGGAGGCATAACTCTTGAACCAAATGGCCAATTCATGTGATTCTTTTTTGAGCAAATCCAATTTGACATGTTCTATCATAATACATCATCACATTTCATCAAAAATCATCACATAAAAAGTCCATTTTTCAAGTGACTTCATTTAAATTTTGGTGGGAAAAAAGGTCATTTTTGAAAGTATGCACAATTTTCATGCCAAACCAATTCAAATGGCTTTAAAACAGGTTTTGTGACTTGCTGCAAGATGAATTACACTGTTCCATTGGTTGCATTTGAAAAAGGGCATTTTTGCCAAATTGCATAACAAGCTTCATTTCACTAATCCATTTTCATTTGGCCTAATCATGTTTAGCAAGTGGATTAACAGGTACTATAAGACCTTAATCATAACAGAAAATCGAAATCAACAATTCATTCTCTCAGATCCAAACTCAAATTCACCAAAATTCTCTCAAATTTGTTCAAACTTTTTCAACTTTCTTCCATCGAATTTCATCATTCTTTTGGCTTGTGCTTGTGTTGATCATCATTTACAGGTGTCATTGAAGATCTGTTTGAAGCAAAAGTGTGGAAATCCTTGAAGATTGCAACTGTTGAAGCTTGGTGCATTCACATGGCAGTTTGAAGTTTCTTCGAACCTGAGCCTTGTTGAGCTAAAGAACATCCTTCATTCATCTTCCTATTGATCATTGAGCATCTGTTTTCACCATTGGAGCTTTGAATCCAACAGAATCAAGATCTGCATCTTCAAGAGGTAAGAACTCGATGCTTTCAATTCTCACAATTAGCATATGGCTTTGGTAGATCTTTTATTGTAGAGCATGCTGCAAGTTGAATCGTGCAATTTCATTGAGATTTGAGCTAGTTATGCTGATTTGAAATCTGATTGTTAAAACTTGTTTTTGATCGATTCTTTTGCCATGAGTAAATTTAGATGAAATCAATGCCATATTAGTGTTGTGCATGATGAGATGATTCGAGTGATGTAATTTTTATCCATTTTTGTGAGAGTTGGATCTTGAGCATGATGAACAGCAAGAACATGTGATGAATGCTTCAATTTTGTTTCCAGATTTTTCTTTGATCCATTTGCCTGTGAGTTTGTCTGGAATTTGTGTTTGTAGCCAATTGCCGTGCGCCACCTCACTTAGTGAAACGCGGCGTTTCACTAAGTGGCGCCAGTTTCAAATCCACACGCGGTTCGAATCCGGCGTCCAACATTTCTATTTTTGGCTTTGTGTATTTTCTTCATGTTATGCTTACCATGTCCATGCCTTCCATTCATCATTTTTTTATTTTTCTTCCATATTGAAAAAATGATAATTCATAAAATACTCATCCAATTTACATGATTCTTTTTGTGAATTGTTATTCTTCATGTCCTTTATTTTTTGATGATTTTTAATAAATTTGTGCACGGTTAGATTTTTAAAATGCCTAGGGTTTGTTTTCATATGCCATTCCTTGCACCTTGCCTACTATTTTGTTCATGAAATCATGATGCTTGATCCAAAATTCTTGAAATTTTACATGTGTGATCTAGACTCATTCCTGGTCATTTTGGTATATGGTTTGCTATTTTTGCATTTCTGGAATGTGAGATATGATGTGATCTTTGAAGGTGTGACAATGTATGTCACACCATTTCTTGTTCATCTTCTTGAATTTCTTTACCATGCCTATTGAACTTGAATTGATCTGGATTTTTGCATGTTGATACTTATGGATGTTAAGATTGCTTGTGATTTTTCCTGGAAATTTTGAATGCATTTTCTATTTGTTTGAGAATTTTCCCTCTGTGTGACCAATTGTGGACCTTTTTTGAGTCATGATCTCATATGTTTTGTGAAATTCTTGTGGCTTATTGGATGGACTTGAAATTTGGCATGTGTATTATAGACATCTTGAAGTTTTCCATGGCTTTGATTTCATTCATTTATCATGTTTGGTTCCTGTTTTATGCTTACTTGAAGTTGATGCATGATTTGGTGCCTTGTATGAGCTTGCTTGAACATGCTTTGAGTTGTTGATTTTAATTGACTTGCTTCTCTTTATCCAAATGCAATGAATTTTGGTGTGTTGCTCATTCAATGTGTTCTGTTTAGGAATGATTTTTCCTGGAATTTTTTGAGCCATTTTGGTATTGATATACTTGTGTTCATTCTGTTTACATCATTGAGTTTCCAACTTGCCTAGTTTGACATGTTTTGCTTATAAAATGGAATTGGTGCATAGTTTTGACATGAGACCAATTAGACTTTGTTCTTATTTGATTAATCTTGATTTTGATCAATTTTCATGTTCTGTTTTAAATTTTTTCCCTATCTTGGACCCTAGGCTTTGGCCTAAGGGTTTACTTCTCATGTTTGAGTTTGATTTTCAGGTTGGAGAAGCAATTGCTTTAAGGAGATTAATTCAAGTTGATTGAGTTTGGTTTATTTGATTGTTATGAATTAACTTGGTTTGTTTTGTAGGATGCTAACTCATTTCATTTGAGTGTGTGCTTTGCACATGTGATTGATTGTGTTGACTATTGGCTCTTATCTTGTCTGTTTTGACTTTGTGATTGAGTACTGATTATATTTGATTGATTTCAGGTACCTTAGTTGCTATAGTTCCCTTGTGAACTTGCTATTGCTTTGCTTTGCTTAAGAATTGAGGTAGAATCTCTTGTCTCCATGTAGTCTGGAAGACCTGGCTTGTTACTTAGCCAGGCACCTGTCTGAAGTCCTCCTTAAGAGGCAATGTTTGTGAATGTTTATCTTTGTCCCCAAGCAGGAAAAGACCTCATATGAGGCAATTGGTAGATAGAAGAGATATGTAGCCTATCTCCTACTATTCTGTGTGTCACTCACCTTGCTCACACCACATGTGTTGATGCATAGTGAGTAAAAACCCAAGATCTATCGAGTCATTAACTTGTGGAGAGAGTTCCAACTTTCTGAACTCCCACACCTTCTGATATTCAATGCTCTCCCTGACCAGGGATAAGAGTGATAAGGCACACCCCTCATATCCTTTCATCTGCTTCACCTTGGCTCTCAATGTCAAGGTTAAGAGCACCATTTACCCTATTCCAGTTGACTTTAAAGTCTAACCCTTTGATTGAGCCTAATTGCTTGGTTATAGTGTGTGCTAAATGACTTTGTTTGATTGATTGCTTGGTTCATTTGTACATGTTTGCTTGTTTGCCATTGTGCATTTATCATCATTGATTGTTCATTATTGCATGATCATCATTTCATATCTTTGTGATCCATCTCTGGTTTACCCATTGAGGACAACTGTAAGTCCATTCATTGGCCATTGTTCCTATGATTTGGAAGGGATTAAGTGTAAGACCATTTCATTTGGCCACTCATGTCCATTGCTTAGTGCTTGTTTGTTTGTTGTATGTGAGGATACAATTGTAAGACCATGTTGTTGGCATTTGTACTCCTATGATCATCCTTTGGAGGTTGGTATAAGTCCAGATAGATTGGCATCTGACATCCATGTCTTGATTCTTTGGAGATTGGTATAAGTCCAGTTGATTGGCATCCGGTATCCACCCTTTTGTTCTGTTTTGCTTTGTGAGATTGGTATAAGTCCATTATTGGCATCCGGTATCATGGTTTTGTTTTAGGAGATTGGTGTAAATCCATTTATTGGTATCCAGTATCCGCTTTTGTTTGTGAGATTGGTATAAGTCCATTGATGGCATCCGGTATCACCTTGCTTTTATTTGCTTACTTGCTCATTGTCTATTCCTAAGGACACACTTGAATCATCTTCTATATGATCTCAAGAGGTGAACCTTTCTAGGAAGTTTTACACTCCTCCATCAACACCCTTTTTGTTTCAAAACCCCTTTTCACTTGTTGACTTTTAAAAACTTGTAAATACATGTTGTGCAAACATTCTCATATCTTTTCAAATTAGAAACCTGGACCCTAAGTCCTTGACTTTTCAAACTCTTTTTCATAACACTTCTTTGAATCAATCCTAATCATACCTTGACCATATTTTGTGAATACTCATAATCAATTAACTTCACTCATTCAAATGTTTTGTGGCTTTGTCCATTGTTAATATGCTTTCATACATTAGCCGTAGGTTTCAGTTACCATAGTGGTTGATGTAAATCTTACCTTATCCTTAGTGAGTTGATTGTAAGTCTTCCATACTTATTATAGGGTTAACCCCTCACTAGTATGTTGAAGTCGTCCTCGCATGGTGGATTGTTGATTCAGGTTGAGTTTTCTCCCATTGGTAATGAAAAGCCTTAGTGCTCTTGTTTTAAAATGAACTCACTAATTTTTGGAAATCTTTTAGCCGAACTACGGCGTTTTGATCCTTACCTTTTTATGGAAAGGTACGTAGGCAACGGGTTCATCCGTTCAAACACAAAAATAATAAATTATACATTCTTTTCTCATCATCCCATTCATGTTTGCACAATATGTCATAAACAAATAAACAATTTTATACAACAAGTGTGAAAAGGGCTCCCTAGGAGTACCTAGGACGTGATGGGTGCCTAACACCTTCCCATCGTGTAATTTACCCCTTACCCAGATTCTCTGATCTTTTCATTAGTTTTCTACGTGTAAAACTTCTTAGGCTTTTATTCGCTTTTTGCCAGTCCTTAGGATAAATAAAAGTGCGGTGGCGACTCGATTCTTTGTATACTTTGCTTATGGTTTAATCAATAAATCATATAGCGACGAATACACCGCTACAGAAAAGTGGCGACTCTGCTGGGGAAAACATTAGACCTTCCCTGGTGGTATTGCCTACTTTTCACCCTTGTTGTATGATATTTGTTTATGTGTTATTTGACATATTTTTGTACAATTTGGGATAACTGTATTGATTGTAATGTTTGAATTGCTTGATATACAATTGTTGTTTGCTTTGGTGATCTCTGTGAGATGAGTTCTGTACCCGAACTCGAGTGCACTCTAGGATAGGAGAATGGCGTAGTCTTGTTGACTGGTGTGGAGTATTCCTTAGCCAGTTGACTTGTGAGTCCATTCACTTGGTGGAGGTCATGTTGGATTAATAATGTCACACAAGTTATTTGTGGTTAGGCATTATTCTTTCAATCATGTGCCTTAGAAGCCAAGGACCTTAGTTTACCAAGCCCATCCTGGCCTATTTTTAGGACGTAGTGCGGAGGTCATTCAGATGTAAGTTCTGATGCGATTGTTACGCGATACTACACTCATAAGAGTCTCTCTTGAGAATATTCTTGGAATACGAGTATTCGTTACTCTGATAATATCCGAGAGATGGGACGATGATTATGGGAACCTCTGATAGAACATGTCTGGCAGGTTTAAACCCTAGTGCACTCCCTTTGGGTGGTTCTTAACCGAGACTCCATGCTCGTGACTCTCAGCAAACCCGTGATTCGTGGTTGAGTCGTTCAGACAACCTTAATATCAATGGAACTTGGGCGTCGATAAGGTGTAAACCATAATCCGCCAAAATGGATGGTTGATATTAAGGATGATTGAGCCGGTTCATGTACCGTTAATATCAATGGAACTTGGGTGTTGATAAGGTGAAAACCTAAATCCACCAAAATGGATGATTGATATTAGGGATACAATGAGCTTTCCCATGACCTTTGTTTGGTGCGCCTTGCTTGATCCTTGAGTGTGATTGTTGCATTCCTGCATTCATGCATTCATCTGCATTTCATGTCATCAGAAGAAGAAAAGAAAATTTTCAAGGAACTTAAAAGGGTTTATTTGCAAAATTTTCAGACATGGAAAGACCAAAAAGGCATACAAAGAAGTACAGCTTTAGACAGCCCGATGTAAAAGAGTTAAGGAATCTGACATCTTATGTATTAGATCCCTTGGGTTTCAAAGCTTGCTATGGGAAGCTTCTGCCTCTGTTGACTACTCAGGTTGATGAGGGACTGATGAGTACTCTAGCTCAGTTTTATGATCCTCTGTATCACTGCTTCTCCTTCCCGGACTTCCAGCTGTTGCCTACTTTGGAGGAGTATTCTCATCTTATTGGGATCCCGATTCTGGATCAGGTGCCGTTCAGTGGCTTAGAGAGTATTCCGACCGCTCGAGAGATTGCAGAATTGTTGCACATAGATGAATCTTTGATTAAAGCTAACCTAACTACCAAAGGTGGAATTCAGGGTTTTCCTTCTGAGTTCCTCGTCGCTCAAGCTACTATCTATGGTAAGGCCATGAGTGAGGATGCCTTTGAGGCTTTATTTGTGTTGCTCATCTATGGATTGGTCTTGTTCCCCAACTTCGACAAATTTGTGGACATGAACGCCATTAGGATCTTCTCAGTTCTTAATCCCGTTCCGACTCTGTTGGGTGATGCCTATGTCTCTTTGCATTTGAGGAATGCAAAGGGTGGAGGAGTTATCGTCTGCTGCCTGCCGTTGCTGTACAGGTGGTTTATTTCGCACTTGCCGTAGACTCTTGCCTTCAAGGAGAACAAGGGATGTCTACGGTGGTCTCAGAGACTTATGTCTCTCACTAATGACGATATCTCTTGGTATGATCGCGTGTATGATACCGTTCAGATCATTGACTATTGTGGTGAATTCCCTAATGTGCCTCTTCTTGGTACATGTGGTGGGATCAGCTACAATCCCATTCTCGCACGACGTCAGCTTGGGTTCCCCCTAAAGGATAAATCCCATAACATTCTGTTAGAAGGTGTGTTCTTTCAGAAGGGTAAAGATCCCCAAGGCCTGAAAGCCAGATTTGTCCGCGCTTGGCGCAAGATCTGCAAGAAGAGTAGGATTGAATTGGGTCCGAAGAATTGCATTGCTTTGGAGCCTTATACCTCTTGGGTCAGACAGAGAGTTGCCGTATACTTGATGCCTTACGACCATCCGAGACTGTAGCGGTGTATTCGTCGCTATATGATCTATCGATTAAATCATAAGCTATGAGATACATGAAAATTTTCGAGTCGCCACCGCACTTTTATTTATCCAAAGGATTGGCTAAAAAGCGAACAAAAGCCTAAGAAGTTTTACACGTAGAAAACTAATAAAAAGATCAGAGATTCTGGGTAAGGGGTAAATTACGCAATGGGAAGGTGTTAGGCATCCACTACGTCCTAGGTACTCCTAGGGAGCCCTTTTCACACTTGTTATGCAAAAATTATTATTTGTTATGACATAAAGATTGTGCAAACATGATTGGGATGATGAGGAAAGAATATACATTTTTTTATTATTGGGTATTGGGTTCGAACGGATGAACCCGTTGCCTACGTACCTTCCATCAAAGGTAAGGATCAGAACGCCGTAGTTCGGCTAAAAGATTTCCAAAAGTGGGTTAGGTTCAATTTTAAACACAAACCCCAGGTCTTACGTTATCCACGGGAGAAAACTCAACCTTATACAAACAACAACGTCCACCATGTGAGAACAGCTTCAACTTGCCAAGGAGGGGTTAACCCTATAATAGGCGAGGAAGACTTACAATTCAATCACTAAAGACAGAAGGTGAGATTAACATCAACCACTAAGATAAATCAAACCTATAGCTCATGTATGAAAGCATTAATGGACAAAGCCAAAACAAGTGAATGAGTGGAGTTACTGATTATGATTATGAAAATGGAGTCAAAGTATAATTAAGATCAATTCAGATGAGTATTATGAAAATGGAGTTTGAAAAAAAGGTCAAGGACTTGAGTCCAGGTTTTTAGTTAGAAAAACATGAAGATGCTTGCACAACACTTATGTCAAGTTTTAAAAGATAAAGTGTGAAAAGGTTCTAAGACGTAATGAATGATGAATGGATGAAGGATGGATAGTAAAACTTCTTAGAAGGTTCACTTCTTGAAATCATATAGCAGATGATTCAAGTGTGTCCTTTGGAATAGCAATTAATAATAATAAACAAACAAAGCAAAGGCGGATATCGGATGCCAATCAATGGTCTTATACCAATCTCCTAAAACAGAATGGGATGTCAGAAGCCACTCAATGGACTTACACTAATCTCCACAGAAGAAAACAAGAAATGAGACATGGACGTCAACTGCCAATCTATCTGGACTTAGGTTAACTCCACAGTATGCTCACAGGAAATCCAATGCCACATCACAGGGGCTTACAATGGATCCTCACATACAAGAACAAAAGAAACAATATGATCACAGGTATGCAAATGCCAACTCACAGGGACTTATAATTGCAACCTCTCATACAAACAGATGAACAAGCTATGATCACAGGAAAACAGATGCCAACCTACAGGGACTTATAACTGTATCCTCACGTACAAATCAAACAGATCAAATTATGATCACAGGAAAGCAGATGCCAACTTACAGGGACTTATAACTGCGACCTCACATACAAACACACAGATCAAACTATGATCACAGGATAACAGATGCCAACTTACAGGGACTTATAACTGTATCCTCACATACACACAGATAAACAGAAGATATGAGTGACCAATGAGGTCTTACACTCTATCCTTCCATATCACAGGAGCAAATGCCAAAGCAATGGACTTACAATTGTCCTCAATGGGCAAACAACAATGATAGCATCACAAAACAAATGAGATGATCATGCATTAATGGCAATTGATGATGATGATAAATGCATAGCATACAGGCAAACAAATGCATATGAAGCAATCAATCAATCAATGAATAGCAAACAGCACACTCTATAGCCAAACAATGGGGGGCTCACACAAGAGGGTTTGACTTTAAAAGTCCACTGTAATGGGTAAAGGTTGCTCTTAACCTGGCCATTGAGGGGCTCAGGTGAAGCAGATGAAAAGGAGATGAGGGGTGTGCCTCATTGCTTCTATCTCAGATCAGAGAGAGCATCAAAGAAAGTGTGGGAGTTCAGAAAGTAGGAACTCTCTCCACATTATAGACTCGATTAGATCTTGGGTATTTATCTCATTGCTTCAACCAGGTACTGGGAGCAAAGAGAGGACACACTGAATAGTGGGGGATAGATTGCTTATCCCTACCTTCCACCAATTGCCTTACTTGAAGGACTTTTCCTGCTTAGGACAAAATTAAACACACACAGGCATTGCCTCTTAAGGAGGACTTCAGACAGTTTGCCCGGTCAAATAACAGACCGGGTCTCCAGACTACATGAAGAAGAAGTAATTATACCTCAAAGCAAATGCTAAATAGCAAAGCAAGCAATCAAGTTCAAAGAACTTAGGCAACTAAAGTACCTGAAAAAGTCAAACTCATTAGCAAACAAGTCAACTGTCAACATCAAAAGGAAATAACCCAATATTCAACCACAGAGGGACCAATTGTGCAAGGCACAAAGACTCAAGCATGTGAGTCACCTACAAAACAAAGGTTAGCAAACCATATAATTCAACTCAAACAAATATTTGAATGATCCTCAAGGCATTAGTGTTCAACCTGAAACAGATGAACTCAACATAAGCTCAGAAGACCACTAGGACTGGCCTAGGGTCAAAGATGAAAGAAAAAGGCCAAGGCAGCAAGCAATATTCAATCAAAGTCAAAATCAATCATGTAAGAAGCAAACACAATTGGATTCAAACTTATATCATGCATCATGGTCATTTCATATGCAAAAGGATGCAAAGCATGGCAAGATAAGCATACAAAAGTCAACAGCAAAGAATTCATTCAAAAGTCAACTCAAACATTCTCAAAAATTATGAAATAAATCACACTCAATCCTAACATCTATCATGGTATACATGCAAAATTTCATGGCATTTGGATGAGAGGAAGGCAGTCAACAAAAATCATGAAGTCAACCCAAATTCAAGTAAGCATGGTGAAAGTCAACAAGCATGGGTCAACTTCAAAAAATCATATCAATTTGAAAACAGAAGATAAATGAATTAGATTAACACCAATGCAAAGCTTGAGGTGTCTAGTTATCACATATGAAATTTCATGGACATACAATATGAGTTGAGAATTTCATAAAGGATTTGGCAAGGCATAGCACAAAAAGTCAACAAATGACCAAGTATGGAAGAAAATTCTCAATCAAATGAAAAACAGCAAGATTAATTCCAAGAAAATTCATACATCAATTAGACATACAAGGGATCATTCATGCAAAATTTGGGATCATTTGGATAAGAGGAAGCATGTGAACAAAAAATCATACATTTGCATATCATTGGTGTGACACAAATTGTCACACCCTAGTTCAAAAATTCATATCTATCAAACCACAAATGAGAAATCCACAAACTTTATATGGAAATGAAGATCAATGTGTCTAGTTTCACCACAAAAAATTTCAAGCTCATTGGATGCAATATGACAATTTCACAATTGGAATGGCAAAGGGTATCATTTTGGCATACATGTCAAGAAAATATTTATCAATTAAAATCCAGCCAATGGAAAATTAATTAAAATTCACCATAAAATAGTAGACATCTTTGTGATCATTATGCAAGAAATTTCATAATTTTTGGAATTAAAATGAGCAAGAAATGAATTGTTGAAGTTTGATGAATAAATGAACAAAGCATGAAATACATAGCATGATCAATGGTCAAACACAAGTCAACGGGTGGCAATTTTGTCATTTGGCAACTCACTAATTGAAACGCACAGCATAAGGCAAGGCAATTGAAATATTGTGATTGGCCCATTTTCAATGAAACAGTACACGCATGGAGAAACAACAAAAGCAACCAATTGAAATCCATTTTCTGGGCAACATTCATACAGCATTAGGGTTTGTGATTCACAGCATGGCATTCACCAATTCAACTAAGTTCATCATCAACCAAACACACAAACCTACCATATCAGTAAGCACGACCATGCGACACCAAACAATCATGTAACAGCATGGCAACTCTCCATTATTCAATAATGTTCATCAAAAACAAACAACTCCCAAACATTAGGGCATAAACAGCATGGCAAGCAATAGGTTCATGCAACATTTGCAACATGGCAACAACCAATGCATCAAAATTCTGGACAGCTACAGCATGCACGAACAGGGTATCAACTTCAATCATCATCATGTCCATCAAAACAATAGCAAGCAACAGCATATAGCACAATCAAATGGATTTTGGACAATGTTCATAAGGCTCGAAACAGCAGCAAAATTTATGTTCCCAGCTTTATCAATCAGTCAAAAACCAACAGCAACATGGAAGTTCAAGCACCAAAAGACAAACAGCATGAACAAGTGATTGTGATATTCATATTGCAAACAGACAACAACAACATTCATGTTTTAAAACTGCAGCAAGGTTTAGCATGGCATCAATGTGTTCATCCATATCCAAACAAAATTTGATCAGCATACAATCAACATGGTATTGGCTCATGTAATTAAAACAGACAACAGCAGTCAATATTCATCATCATGTGCTCATCATCAATTAAAACCAACAGCAACATGTAGCAATGGTGTTCATCATCATCATTCGAACAACAAACCAAACAACAACATTCAAATGCAGTTCATGAGGGTTTCCTAAACTGCAGCATGATATCATGGTGATGCTCACACAGCCAACAAACAACAGCATATAGCATGTTTCACAAGGGTTTTCAGGACAGCTTAAGGTTTTATAGCAGGGCACTATCTTCATGTTGCTAACAATTATCAAAGACAAGCTTTATATACCAACAGACAAATGGCAGCCAACACAAACAAAAGAGCACAATCCATGTGGACTTTTGAGCATGGCATGGGCTAAGCATAACAGCATCAGGCATTAGCATAGCAAGGGATAATGGCTCGTGCAATCAAAACAAACAACAGTACACAATAGCATGAATTTAGCAAGCAGGTCCAAGACAGCAACATGGCTCTAACAGTCTGGCTTGGAAACAACAGCAGGGTATAGCAGCAACAGCAACATGGTTCATCACCATGGCTTGGCATTCTCAAGCAATCAAAGCAATTGAAATCTCAACATAGCATACAAGCAAACATGACAATGACGAACATCTAAACAGTAACACACCCATACAACATTTAGGCAAAATCTGGACAGGACAAGTATTTTAGAAACAACAGCATTTTAACAAAAATCATGGCCATGACATATCATCATCTAGCAGTTTCAATCAACAGCAAACAAACTGACATAAGATGGATTTCAATGAGAAAGCAACAGGGTTTATCAGCATGGTTCTCAAATGCAATCAACATGGTAACTTCATTGCAAGTTCAACATCCTAGAACACACTTTAAAACGAGCCACACAATAACAAGGCAATGGAGTTCAGACAGCATCATTTAGTGACAACCAAACACAAATTCTTATGAACTTCCTGGACAAGCCTTAGGATGTAAGAGGCAGCAGGGTATGCATTGCAGCATGTGCTCATCAGCATCATATTCAAACCAAACAACAGCACATCATTCAGCAATAGGCAAGCATGATCATGGGAAAAAATCTGGTGCAGGGTAGGTTTCACACAGCAAGGCATTTTATGTAATCCACAAACATGATTTCAACCAAGCATCAAACAATCATCATGACAAACAAAATTTCAAACAAAATCATGCAGACCAACATGGTACCACAAACATGATATTCGAGCAACATAGAGCAACATCAGCTAACAACAAAAACTGGGAAGTGGCTCTAGAGCTTCAACAGCAAAAATCATGTGTTTTCAGGGGCAGCCTTAGGGTTTAATAGCAGAACAGCAAAATCATCCTTTCCATGAAAGCAGAAAAAAAAATCAAAATGCTCAGAACTCAAAACTAATTGCACCAATAGCATCATTAAGCATCATGCAACCTAAATATGCTATTCACTTTCATCAAATCAGCCTGAACAAACCAACTCGATAGGAAACACATTTTGTACATAAAATGAGATTTCAGATTTAGAGCAATATAGTCAACCATTTAACATGATTCAAGCTACAATAGAACAAGCATGGAAAGGACTACAAGATACATGGCATGTTTTGATGATAAGAGAGGGTCGAGGGCTTACTTGTTTTTGAAGAAAAACTAGATGCCGTGCTGTTTTGGTGGTTGTGAGCTCAAACAGGTGGTGATTTGGACTCCAAGTGGTGAATGGTGAAGATGGCTTATCTCAAGAGTGCTTCACTTTGCTCCAATCTAACTCTGCCATTGATGAAAGCTTGAATGGAACAGTGGAGAAAAGGAACTTCCAGCACGATTTTGATGGTGGAAATGAACTCAATATGCTGTCGAGGTGAGGAAAGGATCACAGGTTTCTTGGGTGCTTTGATGATTTTGTCCAATTCGAGCAAAAATACAAAAATGCAAGAAAGAGGAGAATGTGTATTTTCTGTGTGGTAGGCTGCCGAACTAGGGTTTGTTTGGACAGAATGAAACTTAAATATGACCTGTTAATCATCACTTAATTAAATGGTAAGCTGTTTTTGTGTGTAATGATGCATTTGCAAAGTTGCTAATTGTGGACAAAGTGGAAGTGGAGGTGTGTTTTTGCTGAGAAATTGGGCTGCTACAGGCTGCAAAAAGGACAACATATTTGCTGTTTTGGTTGTACAAGAAAAAGCTGTACTGATTTTGCCTTATGTACTTCTATTTGCACCTTTTGCCAATTTTGAATTTTGATTCAAAATGATGATAAAAGGATGGTATGATGATGGTTTTGGGATTGGAACAAGTCACAAATGTGATATGGAACATTTCCCAATTGACCAAATCAAGAAAAAGTCAAAAACTCAAAAAGTCAAAGTTTGGTCAAACTTTGAATTTAAATGCAAAAGGTCCAAAAATGCCATTTTGATTGGCAAGGTTTTAGGTCATGAAATTTATATTTTGGAAAGAGGATGAAAAATGTGATGTGTAGGAAAAAACCCCACCAAATTTGGCCTTATGGTTTGAGAGATATGGCTTGTTGAAGTTCAAAAATTGGTGAAAATGATTTGATCATATCTTGACAACCACACATGGGATTTTGATGTTCTTGGACTTTTTGAAAATGGGAAGACAAGATCTTCAACTTTCATGTTGGGAAAAAATTCATTTGAAGCTTGTATCATGATGTAAGTTTAAGATCAAGAAGTTTCCATTTTTGGCAGTTGAAATTACAGGTCCACTTTCTATTTCTGGAAAATTTCTGATTGGCTTGATTTTCTTCCATGATGAGGTTGAACATGATAGATGAGGCTTATACAAGTATGAATGAACTCCTTCAAATCAATTCTATCCATCAAATCACTGATTAAATCAACTGTTGACCAAGTTTGACTTTTCTAGGGTTTTGGACTGGTTGAACTTCTTCTGATGAATTCCAAACCCTAATTCCTTGAGAACTTGACTTCAAATGATGTCTCAAGATGTATGAACCTTTGATTAATGATCATGGTGCCCAAATTCTGCAAGAATGGCCACCATCCATTGCTTTGACTGACTGTTGACCATCTTTGACCTAATTGCTGATGATTGCTTCAACTGCAAGCAACAAGGTTAAACAGACAATATTTTTGTACTTTTTGGTTAATAAACATGTGAAAGGCAAGGATATACAAATGCAAAGTATGCTTGGTGATCAAGAAACAAACCCACAAGGCAATCTATCCACTAAGAGGAAAGCAAAGGCATGCAATGATCCTTGAGGTTATGATATGAATGATATGGGCCATGAGGGATCTTAGGGCCCAAAATTGGGGTCTTACAGATGCCCCTATTTAAGGTCATTCTAGCCGGAGAAGTGAAGTTTAGAAATCTTCATCTCGACGCGGTAGAATGGGCTTAAATAACAGTAATGAGACAAATTTTGGTCCCTAAGAGACCTCATGATGCAGATGTATGCATGCAAAAAACACAAATTCTGTGGGGAATATAATTCACACAGAAGAAAAGACGATCCATCGGAGTAATACACTCACCAGGAACAGAGACTCTAACAAGACTCTATGGGGATAATAAAGGAAATGAGATGTGTGAACAAGACACGACTCTAAACTGGGGAAAAACAAAACTGACATAACGTGATTAAAACACGACTCTGATTAAGGAAAACAGAAACACAGACTGGAGAAATCACTGGGGAGTGAAGAACTCACACTGGGAAGAGAATTCCGAATGGAAAATAAATCCATTGGAGAGACACAGGCTGACTCCTGGGGAGAAGCAACAAAAAGTTCCACTGGGGAAGTAACAAAGAAATGAGATGTTACCAGGCATACGGGTAACAAACTCAGGAAAATCTGACTCCACAGGGGGACCGAGGTCATAATAGGGAGCAGAAAGGAGGGAACACCAAGGATACCGGTTACTGGGTATATAATAGGTGACCGACCAAAGCGTGAATTGGATTTCACTTCCAATACACTCATCATCCTGAAGTGAGCGAAAGCAAACTTGTTTATAGGATGGACATTCAATTCCACAAGGAAAATGAATCTTACTCTGAGGGGAAAACAATCAAAAGATCGACTCATGAGCGAATGAGATACAATATCCATTACCGTCAGAACGTGGATAGAATACTCAGATGAGACATATTATTCATTACCGGCAGACCGTGAATAATATACTCGAAAGGGAAAATTATCCTGAACCGGTTACTGGGTTGTTTATAGGATAAAAACCGAAGACGTGAATTGGTTTTCACTTCCAAAACACTCATCATCCAAAAGGAGGGCTTGAAAAAGCAAATCGACTTACAGGATGGGCATTCGAATCCACAACGGGAAAACGAATCTTACTCAAATGGGGACACAAACCCAAAGAGTGCATGAGATATAATATCCATTACCGGCAGACCGTGGATAAGATACTCGCATGAGATATATTATCTATTACCGTCAGAACGTAGATAATAAACTCGCATGGTAAGAAACACCAGAGATACCGGTTACCGGGTATATAATAGGTGATCCACCGAAAACGTGAATTGGATTTCACTTCCAAAACACTCATCATCCAAAACACAAACTGGTTAAAGGATGGATATTCGATTCTACAAAGAATACGAATCTTGCTCAGCTGGGGAAAATCAACAAAGGATTCCAACTAAAGAGCGCATGAGATATACTATTCATTACCGGCAGACCGTGAATAATACACTCGAAAGGAAAAGACACCAGAGATACCGGTTACTGGGTATATAATAGGTGACTATCCAAAAAGAGAGAGACAATCGATACCAAGCATACGGGTAAACGAAAGACAACTCAAAGGGATAAATTGCAAGCATCCGGCAATTATCCAACAACAAAGAAATATTCGACTCCGCAAAGGGAAATAACGAATCTTACTCGACTGGGGAAACACAAAAGGCTTCGACTGAAGAGTGCATGAGATATATTATTCATTACCGGCAGACCGTGAATAATATACTCGCATGGAAGATTATCCACAACCGGTTACTGGGTTAATAAGGATAAATCAACCGAACAGAAAGGCATCGGGATACCAAAATAGGTATATAATGATAACCAATCAAAGAAGCAACAGACATTACCAACAAAAGGGTAAATGAAAGGCGAACTGCTGAGGATAAATTGCAAGCATCCGGCAATTATCGACAGAAGACTAGCTGGGGGTGCATTGATAAAGAACCAATGATCCGGGGAACAAATCACTAGCATACGGTGAGAAGACCCACTGGGGATAAAATTGCTAGCATACGGCAATTATCCACAAAGACTTGCTAAGGATATAAGTGCTGATCTGAACAACTTATACAAGCAAAGGAAAATCATCATCAAATACTGGATGAAGACAACCACAAAAATTAGGGTTTACATCTACCGAATACGGGGTAGAAGACCAACAACTCCGCGTGGGGATAGAACAAATCACAAATCCGCACGGGAAACCAAAATAGGTTTTATAACAAACCACAAACTGCTGAAGAGCAGGAAAATAGGATTTTACAACTACCAATATACGGGTAGAAAACCAAAAAATCTGGCTGGAGAATAAAAGGTGTATAACCACAAATTCTGTTAAGAAAGCCAGGAAAAGTAGGACTTACAACTGCTGGTTTGTAGGCAGAGGCCCAAAACATTCCGCTGGGGAACAACCCACTGGGAAGCACAAGACTTTTGACAAATAGCCAGTTCGGGAATGATCCGAAAAGACAGACTGAATAAAGACACGTCCTAATGAGGATGTAACTCAAATAGGAAAATCCATCCCAATATATGTTGGGAGGAAACGGAAGAAACCGTCATCCACGAGGATATATCTCAGTGGGGAACTGCAGAAGGAAAAACAATATTTTCTGCTTATGGGGTTGACTCTATATGGAGAGATTTATAACACCCGACATCTGCTTGGGGAGATCTGTAAGGAGATCTATATCACCATAGCAGGAGACACGACAAACAAAAGATATATGGCAAGAAATGCAACATGAATATCTGAATGTTTCATGAATATGCATGAATATGCGTGATTTATGTTTGATGAATGCTGACAAAACAGACAATTCTAACACAAACAGGTTCAGGAACCAAACGTCCGGTATTAAACTTCCAGGGGAAAAACCAGCTGGAGAGCCAATCTGCGGAGATCTACATGCTGTAAAGCAAAGATCTGCAGGTACTGCTGAAGAAGCAGAGGATCATAGATATCAGGAAACAACCCAATCAGGGTACAGAAAGTCACAACGGGCGAAACGGCCACCAAGACGAATCTGTAGGGGAACAAGAGAAGTCCCAAAGGTATATCTGCAGGGGATCCCAGTGTCAACTGAGAAACAAAAAGTGCGTAAGCACGAACTGTTGTAGAAGCAAATCCACACAACTCCACTAGGGAACAACCTACTGAGGGAGAACGATATCATCCAAATAGAGTCTTACTGCATAAGCAACTCTACTGGGGAAAACTGTCGGCTACTCTCTTGGGAATGAACCACCGAGGGAGGAGAGATCAAACAAATGTATTCTGCAACGAACCACTCCACTTGGGGAGAATATACACAGCAAACTGATCACAACAAGTAGATTCTGCAATACAAGCCACTCTACTGGGGATCACAAACAGTCAGGAAATTAATCCGTTCACTGGAGGCTAGAGCCATCATCCGACCATATCGGGGATTGAAAGAGTACTCAACAGGCAAAAATGCCATAACAAACATCTGCAGACTAAGCTGAGGAAAAGATGATTGCAATACTGGGATGTCAACCCAAACAACCACTGAGTAGGAAAATAAATCCTGCTCTGCCGGAGAGAATAACTCTGATGGAGAGATAACAACAATTCCACAGACGACTTCGCCGGGGAAAAGGTAAAGTACCGGGTATCAAACCACTGACTTACCGAGTCTTCAAAAAGACAACAGACATGCTAAGGAAACAGACAAATCCTGCTGGCACGCTGCATGGGGAAGAGTGGTAACAACTCCACTTGCAACCCTGGTGGGGATGTTAATAACAGCTTTACTCGCGACTCCGAGGGGAGTATCAATCAATCAGTTACTCATGACTGTGCTGAGGAGACAAATAAAGTCTGGGGATACGACCCACTGGAGAAAGTGACGGGGCACCAAGATGACAAACCATCAACCGCCGAAACTTCTCAACAAAACACCCATGCTAGGGAAAAACTGCTGCTGGAGAGAACAAAGTCTTCAACAACAAAACACTTGCGACTGTACTGGGGAACAACCCCAACAAGGATTTGAAGAAAGAAGATACCACCAAACCAGGAATATGAACCAATGTCTTACCTGTTGGAAATCATGCCACCCTCGGGAGAGCACTGAGATATTCTTGAGTATCTTTTCAATCTTGTGAATATTCACTTTGTTTAAAACAAAAATTTTGAAAAATTTGATTTGTTTAAAACAATGACATTTTATCAATTTAAAACATGCAAAACATTTGTTGAATTGAAACAAATAAGAGTGCAAATAATTGGATAAAAGCTCAAATTGATTTGATAGAATGGTAGTCTGCAAATGGCAAGACTCCATAGATTTGTACAAATTTGAAATCAGTGATATATATTGGAAGAGGGCTACATTGAACATAATGATCCTTTCTCTACCAATTTGAATCTCGATGTATCCGAAGCTTCAGTTGACGACGAATCGAGAATCTGCTGACGAAACGACGACTGATGAACCAGAAAGTCTTGTCAGGATGCAGTTACTTGCCAAATCCCTAATTTTTGCCTAGATTGCCCCAGAGTGAGGTACTCAATCTAGCGGGATGCAAATATATATTTTTTTTTCAAGTCTCTAATTTTTGCCTGGATTACCCTTGCGGGTCCTCCACCGAGACGCTCATTTTTGCCTAAGCCGCCCTTTCGGGTTTTCAACTTAGCGAGCTTTCTGTTTTTTCATTCTTTTTTCATTTGCATATACTTTTTTTTTTTTTTTTAGGCAAAGTATCTCTTAACTGCATCTGAATTCACAGGACGAGTGAAATCCTCCCCATCCATTGTTGTAAGCATCAAAGCTCCGCCTGAAAAGGCTCTCTTAACAACATATGGACCCTCGTAGTTTGGAGTCCACTTGCCCCTGGAATCGGGCGCGAAAGACAAAACTTTCTTGAGCACAAGGTCACCTTCTCGGAACACACGAGGCTTGACCTTCTTGTCGAATGCTTTCTTCATTCTCTGCTGATATAACTGACCATGGCACATGGCAGTTAATCGCTTCTCTTCGATCAAATTCAATTGGTCATAACGACTCTGAATCCATTCAGCATCAGTCAACTTGGCTTCCATCAAGACTCGCATTGATGGGATCTCCACCTCTACTGGGAGAACGGCTTCCATGCCATAAACAAGAGAGAAAGGGGTTGCCCCTGTTGAAGTGCGTACAGACGTACGGTATCCATGCAAAGCAAATGGCAGCATCTCATGCCAATCTTTGTACGTGACAGTCATCTTCTGGATAATTCTCTTGATATTCTTGTTAGCAGCTTCAACAGCCCCATTCATCTTAGGTCTGTAAGGAGAGGAATTATGGTGTGCAATCTTGAATTCAGCGCACAACTCATCCATCATCTTGTTATTCAGATTGGATCCATTATCAGTAATGATCCTCTCTGGCACACCATAACGGCAAATCAGCTGATTCTTGATAAACTTCACAACCACCTGTCTGGTTACATTCGCGTACGAAGCGGCTTCAACCCATTTGGTGAAGTAATCAATTGCTACGAGAATAAATCGATGTCCATTGGACGCTTTCGGCTCAATCATGCCGATCATGTCGATTCCCCACATAGAGAACGGCCATGGTGATGAAATCACATTTAGGAGTGTCGGAGGAATATGAATCTTATCCGCATAAATTTGACACTTGTGACATTTCTTCACATACTTGCAACAGTCAGACTCCATTGTCAACCAATAGTAGCCTGCTCTCAACATTTTCTTAGCCATGGCATGTCCATTGGAATGAGTACCAAATGAACCCTCATGGACCTCAGTCATCAACAGGTTTGCTTCGTGTCTATCCACGCATCTGAGCAAAACCATATCAAAATTTCTCTTGTACAGCACTTCACCACTGAGGTAGAAACTGCCTGACAACCTTCTCAAAGTTTTCCTATCTTTCACAGATGCCCCAGGCGGGTAGACCTGGTTCTGGAGGAAATTCTTGATATCAAAGTACCAAGGCTTGTCATCTTTCACTTCTTCAATTGCAAATATGTGAGCGGGTCTATCCAAGCGCATCACAGTAATGTTGGGGACATCATTCCACCATCTGACAACAATCATGGAAGCAAGCGTAGCAAGGGCATCTGCCATCCGATTATCCTCTCGAGGAATATGATAAAATTCAACTTCTGTAAAGAAAGTTGAAATTCTCCTTGCATAATCTCTGTATGGGATGAGACCTGGTTGATTTGTCTCCCATTCACCTTTGATCTGATTGACAACCAAAGCTGAATCACCATAGACATCAAGATATTTGATTCTCAAATCAATGCATTCTTCAAGTCCCATAATACAGGCTTCATACTCCGCCATATTATTCGTGCATTTGAAGGTTAGCCTTGCTGTAAATGGAATGTGCGATCCCTGGGGATTAATGATTACTGCCCCAATTCCATTTCCATATTGATTAACAGCGCCATCAAACACCATCGTCCATCTGGAACCAGGTTCTGGACCTTCATCAAGTGTAGGCTCATCACAATCTTTCATCTTCAAATACAGAATTTCCTCGTCAGGGAAGTCATACTGAACAGACTGATGATCTTCAATTGGCTGGTGCGCTAGATGGTCAGCCAAGATACTACCTTTGATAGCTTTCTGAGCTCGATACTCGATATCATACTCAGACAACAGCATCTGCCAACGGGCAATCCTCCCAGTTAAAGCAGGCTTCTCGAAGATATACTTAATTGGATCCATTCTGGATATCAACCAAGTTGTATGATTTATCATGTACTGGCGCAAACGCTTAGCTGCCCAAGCTAAAGCACAGCACGTCTTCTCAAGCATAGAGTACCGAGACTCACAATCAGTAAACTTCTTACTGAGGTAGTAAATAGCAAACTCCTTCTTCCCTGATTCATCTTGTTGACCGAGTACACAACCCATCGAGTCTTCAAGAACTGTCAAGTACATAATCAGAGGTCTTCCTTCTACTGGCGGAGACAAAATCGGAGGTTCAGACAGATAATCCTTGATACTGTCGAAAGCTTTCTGGCAATCCTCGGTCCAATCATGAGACTGATCTTTCCGGAGGAGCTTAAATATCGGCGCACATGTGGCAGTCATGTGGGATATAAATCTGGAAATGTAATTCAAGCGGCCAAGAAAACCTCGGACTTGCTTCTCAGTTTTGGGTGCGGGCATCTCTTGTATTGCTTTGACCTTTGCAGGATCAACCTCAATACCTCTTTCGCTTACCACAAAACCCAACAACTTGCCGGAACGGACTCCAAAAGTACATTTGTTCGGATTCAGACGAAGCTGGAATTTCCTCAAACGCTGAAAAAGCTTCAACAAATGCTCAATATGCTCAACTTCCGTTCGGGACTTAGCAATCATATCATCAACATAGACTTCTATCTCCTTGTGCATCATATCATGAAACAAGGTAGTCATAGCTCGTTGATACGTGGCTCCGGCGTTCTTCAAACCGAAGGGCATCACTCGATAACAGAATGTTCCCCAAGGTGTGATGAATGTTGTCTTCTCCATATCCTCTGGTGCCATCTTGATTTGATTATATCCGGAAAATCCGTCCATAAAGGAAAAGACTTTGAATTTAGCTGTATTGTCTACCAACATGTCAATGTGTGGTAGAGGAAAATCGTCTTTTGGGCTAGCTTTATTCAAATCTCTATAATCAACGCACATACGGACTTTTCCGTCCTTCTTAGGAACAGGCACAATATTGGCCACCCATTGAGGATATGTCGAAGTCACCAGAAACCCCGCATCAATTTGCTTCTGAACTTCCTCTTTGATTTTCACTGCCATATCTGGATGAGTTCTTCTGAGCTTCTGCTTCACAGGCACGCACTCAGGCTTCAAAGGCAGGAAATGTTGCACAATATCTGTATCTAAACCCGGCATGTCTTCATAGGACCAAGCAAAGATATCTGAATATTCTCGTAGCAAGCTGATCAAATCTTCCTTAACAGACCCTTCAAGAAGTGCCCCAATCTTCACCAGGCGCTCACAATCTTCAGATCCCAAGTTGACTGTTTCCAAGTCTTCGAGATGCGGCTGAATGATCTTCTCTTCGTGCTCAAGGAGACGGGTGATCTCATCAGGAATCTCTTCAACGTCATCTTCTTCTGCCTCAAATACAGGGAATTCAAAGTTGGGAGATGGCGTTGGATCATTATGTTCAATGGGTTTTAGGATCAACCTGCATAATGATTTTGGTTAAGAAAAACTTCAGAATTTAAGCAAGCAAATCATTATGCAGATGAAAGAATGTTGCTTTTACAGCTTTTATTTTTGTTTTTATGTTTTTTGTGATCACTGATTTCATAAAGAAAAGCAAAAAGTGAAAACAAAGGAAAAACAAATGTTTTGACAATGCAAAAATTGAATGAAAATATCATTGTATATATGCTTTGCCAACAATGTCATCACTTCTCCTTTTGGCATGGGAGAAGGGTTTTAAACAAAATGAACAATTACTCTGATCTATGGATAACTGTAGGAACATCCACAGCGACCCAATTGTGGCAGACACCACCAGGAATAATAAAATTGTCCAAGTCTTCTGCATCTTCTTCTTCAATGATAGCAGCAGCTTCCTCTTCTGCAGGTTGATCAGCATGGATGAATCCTCCACTGGTGAACAGACCTTGCTCATTGCATGCCCCAGAACCAAAGCCAATGCCAGCCCGGGATCGATTATCTTCAAGTTCAAGCACTTTCCCTAATCCAGCAACTGCACCACATTCAATGGCCAGCTTAGCATCTCGGTAGGAAGTGAATGAAGGAGACTTCTTCTCGATTGGTTTATCAATAGATAAAGCTTGGAACTGAGTTCCAACTTCATCCTCAGCATCAATGTACGAGAAAGAAGATAGATTACTGACCAGGAGAGCCTTTTCTCCCCCTACTACAACCAATTTCTTATTTTTCACAAACTTCAACTTTTGGTGTAGGGTGGATGTCACGGCGCCAGCCTCGTGAATCCATGGTCTGCCCAAGAGACAGCTGTATGATGGGTGAATATCCATTACTTGAAAAGTGATCTGGAAATCACTTGGTCCAATCTTGATTGGGAGATCAACTTCCCCAATCACGGTCTTACGCGACCCATCAAAAGCTTTAACAACAACCCCACTTTGCCTCATAGGAGGACCTTGATATGACAATCGTGAGAGTGTGGATTTTGGCAATACATTCAGAGATGATCCAGTGTCCACCAACACATTGGACATTGCATCAGATTTGCAATTCATGGATATGTGTAAAGCCATGTTGTGGTCTCTTCCCTCCTCAGGGAGATCAGCGTCACAAAAGCTCAGAGTGTTGCAAGCGGTAATGTTTGCAACAATGCTATCAAATTGTTCCAGGGTGACGTCGTGATCGACATATGCCAGGTCCAAGACTTTCTGCAGAGATTCCCGATGGGGTTCTGAGTTCAGCAATAGAGAAAGAATAGAAATCTTGGAAGGCGTGTGTAGAAGCTGGTCTACAATATTATACTCGCTCTTTCTGATGAGCCTCAGCATCTCATCAGATTCTTCATCAACAATGCCGCTTGGGCCAACTGAAGAAATAGGAGTCTTTTGTACAGACGAGGAAGGTTTGGCAACATCAAGTGCCGGATTCTGAACATTCACAGCATTCCCTACGGGATGTACAACAGATTCAGAAGCAACAGCCTTAGCAGGCGCAGAAAAGACACGACCACTGCGGGTCAACCCACTAACATCAGCAATAGTGGTCACGGAAGTAGATGGCAGAGGAACCTCGACCCCATCCTGGACAGCAACAGGATTGTACCGGAAAGGTACGGCTTTATCAGATGAATACGGCACAGGGCCAGCTGGTTTG
Organism: Lathyrus oleraceus; assembly: GCF_024323335.1. NCBI lineage: Eukaryota > Viridiplantae > Streptophyta > Magnoliopsida > Fabales > Fabaceae > Lathyrus > Lathyrus oleraceus. The sequence continues at coordinate 259,042,242 of NC_066583.1, forward strand.
ATGATCAAAGCAGGGGATGCCTTAGGCTTGTTGCTATTATAGCGAATAACAACGGGCTCGGGCAATTTGAACACCGGGGAGATGACACTCACTTCGGGCTCAACTGTATCCACATTGCGATTCTGGAGAATCTCAATGGTACCTTCATTCAACAGCATTTGTAATTCCTTGCGAACCTGGTCACAACCCAAACGATTGACCGAGCAGACGCGGCACTGGTCATGGTTATGCTTCAAATAGCTGTGCTGACACAGCATCTTATGTAAATCAACCAATGACTGCCGGATATGACTGACATACTTCACCTTGTACTTCCCAAGGTCTTCCTGGATCATATTCACGGATTTCCCATGCGAAGGCAATGGGTTCCTGGTGACATTCGGGTTCGAGTCTTCAAAACTCAGAATTCCGCTTCTCATGAGGTCTTGAACCTTATTCTTCAGCGGGAAACAGTTCTCAACGTTGTGGCCCGGAGCACCGGAATGGTAGACACAATGCTGGTCTGGCTTGTACCACCATTGCGGATTGGCAGGAATTGCAGGAGGATCCCTGGGAGAAACCAACTTTCTCTCCAACAAGGAGGGATAAAGCTCCGTATATGTCATCGGAATAGGGTCGAAGCTGACCTTCTTCCTATCATAGTTCACATTAGCCTGATTGGTTGTACTTCCACGAGGCTGGTAAGCCTGTTGCTGTGGACGCTGCTGTTGCTGGTACTGCTGTTGTGGATATTGCTGCTGATGCTGATACTGCTGAGCATTATCCTTGAATACAGGCGCCACACTAGCTACCTGGTGCTGATGTTTGGAATGATGTGCAGGCTTCCTCTGAACAGAGGGTCTTCGATGCTTGGGCTGAGACTGCACAGCATGCGCTTCACCTTCTTTCCTCTTAAACGCTCCATACCGTTTAGAGGAAGAACCATCATCTTTAGCTAATCGTCCTTCACGGACACCTTCTTCAAGACGCATCCCCATATTCACCATCTCGGTGAAATCAGAGGGAGCGCTAGCCACCATTCTCTCATAGTAAAATGACCCAAGAGTTTTCAGAAAAATCTTGGTCATCTCTTTCTCTTCTAATGGTGGAGTGATTTGAGCTGCCAGCTCACGCCATCTCTGGGCGTACTCCTTGAACGTCTCTTTGTCCTTTTGTGACATAGACCTGAGTTGATCTCTGTCAGGCGCCATGTCAACATTGTATTTATATTGCTTGACGAAAGCTTCGCCAAGATCATTGAAAGAGCGGATGTTGGCACTGTCCAGGCTCATGTACCAACGGAGAGCAGCACCAGACAAACTGTCTTGAAAGTAGTGGATTAAGAGTTGATCGTTGTCTGTCTGTGTGGACATCTTTCTGGCATACATGACCAGATGTGCCAAAGGACAAGTGTTCCCTTTATACTTTTCAAAGTCTGGGACCTTGAATTTAACTGGTATCTTAACACCGGGAACTAGACAAAGTTCGGCTGCTGACTTGCCGAAGAGATCTTTGCCTCTGAGAGTTCTCAATTCCTTCCTCAGCTCAAGGAATTGATCGTTCATCGCATCCATTTTCTCATGAACATCTGAGCCTTCAGAAGCTTCAGAGTGATAAATGGTGTCGTCTACCCTAGGCATGGTATGCACGACAGGAGGAACAGGAATAGGGACCGGGCTAGATGCCGGCATTTGCGCAAATGTTGGAGCTGGCAGATCGGGCATAAAGCCAGGAGGCATCCCCCAAGGAAAACCGGGAGGCATGGCATTAGGCTGCTGGGCACTGACAGGCACCGATGTAGTAGCTATCTCCGATATAACAGTCCGCTGAACGGGAGTTGCTGGTTGTTGGGGAGCAGGCTGATTCTGGGCAGCAAGGAGTTGCTCCATCAGAGCGCCAAGTCTGGCGACTTCATCTCTCAAACTCTGGTTCTCTTGTTCCAACTGCTCCATAATCCTTGCAGAGTTGACTCTCGTATAATACCGGTGAGTCAGCTTGTCTTCAAAATAAATGAAGATCAAAGGGTTAGAACCAGAAGACCAGAAAAATGGGTACCTGTTTATGCAGGAATGATGCATGAAATGCTTTGTGCAAATGCTTTGATTTTCAAGGAACCCTTAGGGTACATTTGCAATATTTCGAATATTTAAACATTTTGATTGCTCATGGAAAATATTTTCATTCAAAATATTAAGACAAAGAAGTACAGCATTCTTTTAAATATTACAAAGAGAAAAGGTAAATAACATCCTATGGATCCCTATTAGCTCGGGATGCTGGAAGACGAGAAGTGTACAACTTCTTGATCTCTCTCTCATAGGCAGCCTCCATATCAGCTTTCTCCTTTGCAAGTTGATCATACTTCCTTTTCCAAAATTTGGATGACTGAGGAAGCAGAGAAGTCCAAGCATCGTTCGGATCATCGATCACTCGGTGCTCGAGAAATTCAATCATAGCATCTTTCTCCTTGAGCTGCTGCAGCAATTCCTCTCTCTCGCGGATCCAGGCACGCGAAAGGTCTTCTTCTCTCAACTCCTCTACACGTTGGGTAGGGAGGGTTGAAGGCCCAGCCACATCCAACAGTGTAGGTCTCGGATGATCATATGGCATCAGGTAGGTAGCAGCCCTCTGTCTGACCCAAGAGGTGTAGGGCTCCAAAGCAATGCAGTTCTTTGGACCCAATTCGTTCCTACTCTTTATGCGAATATTGCGCCAAGCGCGGACAAATCTGGCTTTCAGGCCTTGGGGATCTTTACCCTCCTGAAAGAACACACCTTCTAACAGAATGTTATGGGGTTTGTCCTTTAGGGGGAACCCAAGCTGACGACGTGCAAGCGTAGGGTTGTAGGTAATCCCACCACATGTACCAAGAAGAGGCACATTAGGGAATTCACCACAAGAATTGATGATCTGAACGGTATCATACACGCGATCATACCAGGTGATATCATCATTGGTGAGAGACATGAGTCTCTGAGACCACCGTAGACATCCCTTGTTCTCCTTGAAAGCAACTGTCTGCGGCAAGTGCGAAATAAACCACTTGTACAGCAGGGGTAGACAGCAGACAATAACTCCTCCATTCTTCATATTCCTCAAATGCATAGAGACATATGCATCACCCAACAAGGTCGGAACCGGATTAAGAACTGAAAAGATCCTAATGGCATTCATATCGACGAACTTGTCAAAGTTGGGAAACAGCACCAATCCATAGATGAGCAACACAAATAGAGCCTCAAAGGCATCCTCACTCATGGCCTTCCCATAGAAAATGGCTTGAGCAATAAGGAACTCGGAGGGAAAACCCTGAATTCCGCCTTTGATAATCAGATTAGCTCTAATCAGATCTTCATCTATGTGCAACAGACTGGAAATCTCTCGAGCAGATGGAATACTCTCTAAGCCACTGAACGGCACTTGATCCAGAATAGGAATCCCAATAAGGTGAGAGTATTCTTCCAAAGTTGGCAACAACTGGAAGTCCGGAAATAAGAAGCAATGATAGAGCGGATCATAGAACTGAGCCAGAGTGCTCATCAATCCCTCATCCACTTGAGTAGTCAGCAACGGCAGAAGCTTCCCATAGCGAGCCTTGAAACCCAAGGGATCTAATACATATGATGTCAGATTCCTTAACTCTTTTACGTCGGGCTGCTTAAAGCTGTACTTCTTTGTATGCCTTTTCGGTCTTTCCATGTCTGAAAATTTTGCAAATAAACCCCTTTAAGTTCCTTGAAAATTTTCTCTTTTGATGACATGAATGCGGATGAAATGCGTGAATGCATGAATGCAACAAACACACTCAAGGATCAAGCAAAGCACACCAAACAAAGGTCGTGGGAAAGCTCTATGTATCCCTAATATCAATCATCCATTTTGGTGGATTTAGGTTTTCACCTTATCGACACCCAAGTTCCATTGATATTAACGGTACATGAACCGGTTCAAACATTCCTAATATCAACCAGCCACTTTGGTGGATTTTAGGTTTTACACCTGATCCGGGATCCATTGATATTAACAATGTTTGAACGACTCAACCACGAATCACGGGTTTGTTGAGAGTCACGAGCATGGAGTCTCGGTTAAGAACCACCCACAGGGAGTGTACTAGGGTTTAAACCTGCCAGACATGTTCTACCAGAGGTTCCCATAATCATCGTTCCATCTTTCGAATATTATCGGAGGAACGAATACTCGTATTCCAAGAATATTCTCAAGAGAAACTCTTATGAGTGTAGTATCGCGTAACAATCGTATCAGAACTGACATCTGAACGACCTCCGCACTACGGTCCTAAAATTAGGCCAAGATGGGTTTGGTAAACTAAGGTCCTTGGCTTCTGCGGAACATGATTGAAAGAATAATGCCTAACCACAAATAACTTGTGTGACATTATTAGTTCAACATGACCTCCACCAAGTGAATGGACTCGCAAGTCAACTGGCTAAGGACTACTCCACACCAGTCGACAAGACTATGCCATTCTCCTATCCTAGAGAGCACTCGAGTTCGGGTACAGAACTCATCTCACAGATCACCAAAGCAAACAGCAAATGTATATCAAGCAATTCACACATTTCAATCAATACATTCATCCCAAATTGTACAAAAATATGTCAAAGGACAAATAATAATATATCACAACAAGGGTGAAAAGTAGGCAATACCACCAGGGATTCCGGTGAGATCTCCCCAGCAGAGTCGCCACTTTTCTGTAGCGGTGTATTCGTCGCTATATGATCTATCGATTAAATCATAAGCTATGAGATACATGAAAATTTTCGAGTCGCCACCGCACTTTTATTTATCCAAAGGATTGGCTAAAAAGCGAACAAAAGCCTAAGAAGTTTTACACGTAGAAAACTAATAAAAAGATCAGAGATTCTGGGTAAGGGGTAAATTACGCAATGGGAAGGTGTTAGGCATCCACTACGTCCTAGGTACTCCTAGGGAGCCCTTTTCACACTTGTTATGCAAAAATTATTATTTGTTATGACATAAAGATTGTGCAAACATGATTGGGATGATGAGGAAAGAATATACATTTTTTTATTATTGGGTATTGGGTTCGAACGGATGAACCCGTTGCCTACGTACCTTCCATCAAAGGTAAGGATCAGAACGCCGTAGTTCGGCTAAAAGATTTCCAAAAGTGGGTTAGGTTCAATTTTAAACACAAACCCCAGGTCTTACGTTATCCACGGGAGAAAACTCAACCTTATACAAACAACAACGTCCACCATGTGAGAACAGCTTCAACTTGCCAAGGAGGGGTTAACCCTATAATAGGCGAGGAAGACTTACAATTCAATCACTAAAGACAGAAGGTGAGATTAACATCAACCACTAAGATAAATCAAACCTATAGCTCATGTATGAAAGCATTAATGGACAAAGCCAAAACAAGTGAATGAGTGGAGTTACTGATTATGATTATGAAAATGGAGTCAAAGTATAATTAAGATCAATTCAGATGAGTATTATGAAAATGGAGTTTGAAAAAAAGGTCAAGGACTTGAGTCCAGGTTTTTAGTTAGAAAAACATGAAGATGCTTGCACAACACTTATGTCAAGTTTTAAAAGATAAAGTGTGAAAAGGTTCTAAGACGTAATGAATGATGAATGGATGAAGGATGGATAGTAAAACTTCTTAGAAGGTTCACTTCTTGAAATCATATAGCAGATGATTCAAGTGTGTCCTTTGGAATAGCAATTAATAATAATAAACAAACAAAGCAAAGGCGGATATCGGATGCCAATCAATGGTCTTATACCAATCTCCTAAAACAGAATGGGATGTCAGAAGCCACTCAATGGACTTACACTAATCTCCACAGAAGAAAACAAGAAATGAGACATGGACGTCAACTGCCAATCTATCTGGACTTAGGTTAACTCCACAGTATGCTCACAGGAAATCCAATGCCACATCACAGGGGCTTACAATGGATCCTCACATACAAGAACAAAAGAAACAATATGATCACAGGTATGCAAATGCCAACTCACGGGGACTTATAATTGCAACCTCTCATACAAACAGATGAACAAGCTATGATCACAGGAAAACAGATGCCAACCTACAGGGACTTATAACTGTATCCTCACGTACAAATCAAACAGATCAAATTATGATCACAGGAAAGCAGATGCCAACTTACAGGGACTTATAACTGCGACCTCACATACAAACACACAGATCAAACTATGATCACAGGATAACAGATGCCAACTTACAGGGACTTATAACTGTATCCTCACATACACACAGATAAACAGAAGATATGAGTGACCAATGAGGTCTTACACTCTATCCTTCCATATCACAGGAGCAAATGCCAAAGCAATGGACTTACAATTGTCCTCAATGGGCAAACAACAATGATAGCATCACAAAACAAATGAGATGATCATGCATTAATGGCAATTGATGATGATGATAAATGCATAGCATACAGGCAAACAAATGCATATGAAGCAATCAATCAATCAATGAATAGCAAACAGCACACTCTATAGCCAAACAATGGGGGGCTCACACAAGAGGGTTTGACTTTAAAAGTCCACTGTAATGGGTAAAGGTTGCTCTTAACCTGGCCATTGAGGGGCTCAGGTGAAGCAGATGAAAAGGAGATGAGGGGTGTGCCTCATTGCTTCTATCTCAGATCAGAGAGAGCATCAAAGAAAGTGTGGGAGTTCAGAAAGTAGGAACTCTCTCCACATTATAGACTCGATTAGATCTTGGGTATTTATCTCATTGCTTCAACCAGGTACTGGGAGCAAAGAGAGGACACACTGAATAGTGGGGGATAGATTGCTTATCCCTACCTTCCACCAATTGCCTTACTTGAAGGACTTTTCCTGCTTAGGACAAAATTAAACACACACAGGCATTGCCTCTTAAGGAGGACTTCAGACAGTTTGCCCGGTCAAATAACAGACCGGGTCTCCAGACTACATGAAGAAGAAGTAATTATACCTCAAAGCAAATGCTAAATAGCAAAGCAAGCAATCAAGTTCAAAGAACTTAGGCAACTAAAGTACCTGAAAAAGTCAAACTCATTAGCAAACAAGTCAACTGTCAACATCAAAAGGAAATAACCCAATATTCAACCACAGAGGGACCAATTGTGCAAGGCACAAAGACTCAAGCATGTGAGTCACCTACAAAACAAAGGTTAGCAAACCATATAATTCAACTCAAACAAATATTTGAATGATCCTCAAGGCATTAGTGTTCAACCTGAAACAGATGAACTCAACATAAGCTCAGAAGACCACTAGGACTGGCCTAGGGTCAAAGATGAAAGAAAAAGGCCAAGGCAGCAAGCAATATTCAATCAAAGTCAAAATCAATCATGTAAGAAGCAAACACAATTGGATTCAAACTTATATCATGCATCATGGTCATTTCATATGCAAAAGGATGCAAAGCATGGCAAGATAAGCATACAAAAGTCAACAGCAAAGAATTCATTCAAAAGTCAACTCAAACATTCTCAAAAATTATGAAATAAATCACACTCAATCCTAACATCTATCATGGTATACATGCAAAATTTCATGGCATTTGGATGAGAGGAAGGCAGTCAACAAAAATCATGAAGTCAACCCAAATTCAAGTAAGCATGGTGAAAGTCAACAAGCATGGGTCAACTTCAAAAAATCATATCAATTTGAAAACAGAAGATAAATGAATGAGATTAACACCAATGCAAAGCTTGAGGTGTCTAGTTATCACATATGAAATTTCATGGACATACAATATGAGTTGAGAATTTCATAAAGGATTTGGCAAGGCATAGCACAAAAAGTCAACAAATGACCAAGTATGGAAGAAAATTCTCAATCAAATGAAAAACAGCAAGATTAATTCCAAGAAAATTCATACATCAATTAGACATACAAGGGATCATTCATGCAAAATTTGGGATCATTTGGATAAGAGGAAGCATGTGAACAAAAAATCATACATTTGCATATCATTGGTGTGACACAAATTGTCACACCCTAGTTCAAAAATTCATATCTATCAAACCACAAATGAGAAATCCACAAACTTTATATGGAAATGAAGATCAATGTGTCTAGTTTCACCACAAAAAATTTCAAGCTCATTGGATGCAATATGACAATTTCACAATTGGAATGGCAAAGGGTATCATTTTGGCATACATGTCAAGAAAATATTTATCAATTAAAATCCAGCCAATGGAAAATTAATTAAAATTCACCATAAAATAGTAGACATCTTTGTGATCATTATGCAAGAAATTTCATAATTTTTGGAATTAAAATGAGCAAGAAATGAATTGTTGAAGTTTGATGAATAAATGAACAAAGCATGAAATACATAGCATGATCAATGGTCAAACACAAGTCAACGGGTGGCAATTTTGTCATTTGGCAACTCACTAATTGAAACGCACAGCATAAGGCAAGGCAATTGAAATATTGTGATTGGCCCATTTTCAATGAAACAGTACACGCATGGAGAAACAACAAAAGCAACCAATTGAAATCCATTTTCTGGGCAACATTCATACAGCATTAGGGTTTGTGATTCACAGCATGGCATTCACCAATTCAACTAAGTTCATCATCAACCAAACACACAAACCTACCATATCAGTAAGCACGACCATGCGACACCAAACAATCATGTAACAGCATGGCAACTCTCCATTATTCAATAATGTTCATCAAAAACAAACAACTCCCAAACATTAGGGCATAAACAGCATGGCAAGCAATAGGTTCATGCAACATTTGCAACATGGCAACAACCAATGCATCAAAATTCTGGACAGCTACAGCATGCACGAACAGGGTATCAACTTCAATCATCATCATGTCCATCAAAACAATAGCAAGCAACAGCATATAGCACAATCAAATGGATTTTGGACAATGTTCATAAGGCTCGAAACAGCAGCAAAATTTATGTTCCCAGCTTTATCAATCAGTCAAAAACCAACAGCAACATGGAAGTTCAAGCACCAAAAGACAAACAGCATGAACAAGTGATTGTGATATTCATATTGCAAACAGACAACAACAACATTCATGTTTTAAAACTGCAGCAAGGTTTAGCATGGCATCAATGTGTTCATCCATATCCAAACAAAATTTGATCAGCATACAATCAACATGGTATTGGCTCATGTAATTAAAACAGACAACAGCAGTCAATATTCATCATCATGTGCTCATCATCAATTAAAACCAACAGCAACATGTAGCAATGGTGTTCATCATCATCATTCGAACAACAAACCAAACAACAGCATTCAAATGCAGTTCATGAGGGTTTCCTAAACTGCAGCATGATATCATGGTGATGCTCACACAGCCAACAAACAACAGCATATAGCATGTTTCACAAGGGTTTTCAGGACAGCTTAAGGTTTTATAGCAGGGCACTATCTTCATGTTGCTAACAATTATCAAAGACAAGCTTTATATACCAACAGACAAATGGCAGCCAACACAAACAAAAGAGCACAATCCATGTGGACTTTTGAGCATGGCATGGGCTAAGCATAACAGCATCAGGCATTAGCATAGCAAGGGATAATGGCTCGTGCAATCAAAACAAACAACAGTACACAATAGCATGAATTTAGCAAGCAGGTCCAAGACAGCAACATGGCTCTAACAGTCTGGCTTGGAAACAACAGCAGGGTATAGCAGCAACAGCAACATGGTTCATCACCATGGCTTGGCATTCTCAAGCAATCAAAGCAATTGAAATCTCAACATAGCATACAAGCAAACATGACAATGACGAACATCTAAACAGTAACACACCCATACAACATTTAGGCAAAATCTGGACAGGACAAGTATTTTAGAAACAACAGCATTTTAACAAAAATCATGGCCATGACATATCATCATCTAGCAGTTTCAATCAACAGCAAACAAACTGACATAAGATGGATTTCAATGAGAAAGCAACAGGGTTTATCAGCATGGTTCTCAAATGCAATCAACATGGTAACTTCATTGCAAGTTCAACATCCTAGAACACACTTTAAAACGAGCCACACAATAACAAGGCAATGGAGTTCAGACAGCATCATTTAGTGACAACCAAACACAAATTCTTATGAACTTCCTGGACAAGCCTTAGGATGTAAGAGGCAGCAGGGTATGCATTGCAGCATGTGCTCATCAGCATCATATTCAAACCAAACAACAGCACATCATTCAGCAATAGGCAAGCATGATCATGGGAAAAAATCTGGTGCAGGGTAGGTTTCACACAGCAAGGCATTTTATGTAATCCACAAACATGATTTCAACCAAGCATCAAACAATCATCATGACAAACAAAATTTCAAACAAAATCATGCAGACCAACATGGTACCACAAACATGATATTCGAGCAACATAGAGCAACATCAGCTAACAACAAAAACTGGGAAGTGGCTCTAGAGCTTCAACAGCAAAAATCATGTGTTTTCAGGGGCAGCCTTAGGGTTTAATAGCAGAACAGCAAAATCATCCTTTCCATGAAAGCAGAAAAAAAAATCAAAATGCTCAGAACTCAAAACTAATTGCACCAATAGCATCATTAAGCATCATGCAACCTAAATATGCTATTCACTTTCATCAAATCAGCCTGAACAAACCAACTCGATAGGAAACACATTTTGTACATAAAATGAGATTTCAGATTTAGAGCAATATAGTCAACCATTTAACATGATTCAAGCTACAATAGAACAAGCATGGAAAGGACTACAAGATACATGGCATGTTTTGATGATAAGAGAGGGTCGAGGGCTTACTTGTTTTTGAAGAAAAACTAGATGCCGTGCTGTTTTGGTGGTTGTGAGCTCAAACAGGTGGTGATTTGGACTCCAAGTGGTGAATGGTGAAGATGGCTTATCTCAAGAGTGCTTCACTTTGCTCCAATCTAACTCTGCCATTGATGAAAGCTTGAATGGAACAGTGGAGAAAAGGAACTTCCAGCACGATTTTGATGGTGGAAATGAACTCAATATGCTGTCGAGGTGAGGAAAGGATCACAGGTTTCTTGGGTGCTTTGATGATTTTGTCCAATTCGAGCAAAAATACAAAAATGCAAGAAAGAGGAGAATGTGTATTTTCTGTGTGGTAGGCTGCCGAACTAGGGTTTGTTTGGACAGAATGAAACTTAAATATGACCTGTTAATCATCACTTAATTAAATGGTAAGCTGTTTTTGTGTGTAATGATGCATTTGCAAAGTTGCTAATTGTGGACAAAGTGGAAGTGGAGGTGTGTTTTTGCTGAGAAATTGGGCTGCTACAGGCTGCAAAAAGGACAACATATTTGCTGTTTTGGTTGTACAAGAAAAAGCTGTACTGATTTTGCCTTATGTACTTCTATTTGCACCTTTTGCCAATTTTGAATTTTGATTCAAAATGATGATAAAAGGATGGTATGATGATGGTTTTGGGATTGGAACAAGTCATAAATGTGATATGGAACATTTCCCAATTGACCAAATCAAGAAAAAGTCAAAAACTCAAAAAGTCAAAGTTTGGTCAAACTTTGAATTTAAATGCAAAAGGTCCAAAAATGCCATTTTGATTGGCAAGGTTTTAGGTCATGAAATTTATATTTTTGGAAAGAGGATGAAAAATGTGATGTGTAGGAAAAAACCCCACCAAATTTGGCCTTATGGTTTGAGAGATATGGCTTGTTGAAGTTCAAAAATTGGTGAAAATGATTTGATCATATCTTGACAACCACACATGGGATTTTGATGTTCTTGGACTTTTTGAAAATGGGAAGACAAGATCTTCAACTTTCATGTTGGGCAAAAATTCATTTGAAGCTTGTATCATGATGTAAGTTTAAGATCAAGAAGTTTCCATTTTTGGCAGTTGAAATTACAGGTCCACTTTCTATTTCTGGAAAATTTCTGATTGGCTTGATTTTCTTCCATGATGAGGTTGAACATGATAGATGAGGCTTATACAAGTATGAATGAACTCCTTCAAATCAATTCTATCCATCAAATCACTGATTAAATCAACTGTTGACCAAGTTTGACTTTTCTAGGGTTTTGGACTGGTTGAACTTCTTCTGATGAATTCCAAACCCTAATTCCTTGAGAACTTGACTTCAAATGATGTCTCAAGATGTATGAACCTTTGATTAATGATCATGGTGCCCAAATTCTGCAAGAATGGCCACCATCCATTGCTTTGACTGATTGTTGACCATCTTTGACCTAATTGCTGATGATTGCTTCAACTGCAAGCAACAAGGTTAAACAGACAATATTTTTGTACTTTTTGGTTAATAAACATGTGAAAGGCAAGGATATACAAATGCAAAGTATGCTTGGTGATCAAGAAACAAACCCACAAGGCAATCTATCCACTAAGAGGAAAGCAAAGGCATGCAATGATCCTTGAGGTTATGATATGAATGATATGGGCCATGAGGGATCTTAGGGCCCAAAATTGGGGTCTTACAGAGACCTACACCGTTGGATGTGTCTGGGCCTTCAACCCTCCCTACCCAACGTGTAGAGGAGTTGAGAGAAGAAGACCTTTCACGTGCTTGGATCCGTGAAAGAGAAGAATTGATTCAACAGCTGAAGGAGAAGGATGCTCTGATTGAGTTTCTCGAGCATCGGGTGATCGACGATCCGAACGATACTTGGACTTCTTTGCTTCCTCAGTCTTCCAAGTTCTGGAAGAGGAAGTATGATCAGCTTGCTAAGGAGAAAGCAGATATGGAAGCTGCCTATGAGAGAGAGATCAAGAAGCTGTGTACTTCTCGTCTTCCAGCATCCCGAGCTTCTAGGGATCCATAGGATGTTTATTTTCCTTTTCTCCTTGTAATTGAATCAAAAATGTTGTACTTCTTTGTCTCGATTATAATGAATGAGATATTTTCCATATGAAATTAAAATGCTTAAAAATTCAAAATTGCAAATAATACCCTAAGGGTTCCTTGAAAATAAACAAAGCATATGCACAAGCATTTCATGCATCATTTTGCATAAGCAGGTACCTTGTTTCTGGTCTTCTTGCCCTAACTCTGTGCTCTTCATTTATTTTGAAGACAAGCTGACTCACCGGTACTATACTCGAGCCAATTCTGCAAGAGTAATGGATCAGCTAGAACAAGAGAACCGGGAATTGAAAGAAGAGGTCGCCAGACTTGGCGCTTTGATGGAGCAACTTCTTGCTGCCCAGAATCAACCTGCTCAACCGCCTGCAACTCCTGTCCAGAGGACGGTTATATCTGAGATTGTGGTTCCGACTGTGCCAGCCGCCAGTGCTCATTTCGCGTCTCATGCTATGCCATCCGGGTTTCCTTGGGGAATGCCTCCAGGTTTTATGCCTGATATCCCTGCTCCGACTTTTGCTCATATGCCGGCATCTAGCCCGGTCCCTGTTGTTGCTCCTCCTGTCGTGCATACCATGCCGAGGGTAGACGACACCATCTATCATTTTGAGCCGTCTGAGGGCCCGGATGTCAATGAGAAGATGGAAGCGATGAACGATCAATTCCTTGAGCTGAGGAAGGAATTGAAGACTCTCAGAGGGAAAGATCTTTTCGGCAAGTCTGCTGCCGAGTTGTGCCTTGTTCTAGGTGTCAAGATACCGATTAAATTCAAAGTACCTGACTTTGAAAAGTATAAGGGGAACACCTGCCCTCTTGCTCACCTGGTCATGTACGCCAGGAAAATGTCTACACAAACTGATAATGATCAGCTTTTGATCCATTATTTTCAGGACAGTCTGTCCGGTGCTGCACTCAGATGGTACATGAGTTTGGACAGTGTTAATATCCGATCCTTCAACGACCTTGGCGAAGCCTTCGTCAAGCAATATAAGTACAATGTTGATATGCCACCTGACCGTGATCAGCTCAGGGTCATGTCTCAGAAGGACAAGGAGACATTTAAGGAGTACGCCCAGAGGTGGCGAGAGCTGGCTGCTCAGATTACTCCGCCGCTGGAGGAGAAAGAGATGACTAAGATCTTTTTGAAGACTCTTAGTTCTTTTTATTACGAGCGGATGGTAGCAAGCGCTCCCTCTGATTTCACCGAGATGGTGAACATGGGGATGCGTCTCGAGGAAGGAGTCCGTGAAGGACGTTTGGCAAAGGATGAGAGCTCTTCTTCTAAACGGTATGGGGCGTTTAAAAAGAAGGATGGGGAAGCACATGCTGTGCAATCCCATGCCAAGCCTAGAAGACCCTCTGTTCAGAGGAAGCCAGCACGGCGTAATAGCAATCAGCACCAGGTGGCTCATATAGCACCTGTCTTCAAAGACAATTCTCAACAATATCAGCAACCTCAATATCAGCAACAGCAACGTCCACAGCAACAGGCTTACCAGCCTCGTGGCAGTACCACCAATCAAGCTAACTTGAGTTATGATAGGAAGAAGATCAGCTTCGATCCGATTCCTATGTCATATGCAGAGCTTTATCCTTCCTTGTTGGAAAGGAAGTTGGTTTCTCCCAGGGATCCTCCTGCTATTCCTGCAAATCCTCAATGGTGGTATAAGCCAGACCAACACTGTGTTTATCATTCCGGTGCTCCGGGTCATAACATTGAAAATTGCTACCCACTGAAGACTAAGGTTCAAGACCTTATGAGATGTGGAATTCTGAGCTTTGAAGATTCAGGCCCGAATGTTACCAAGAACCCATTGCCCGCGCATGGGAAATCTGTGAATATGGTCCAGGGATGCCCTGGGAAGTACAAGGTCAAATATGTAAGCCATATTAGACAGTCGTTGGTCGAATTACATCGGTTGCTGTGTCAATACAGCCACATGGAGCATGACCACGACAAATGCCGCATTTGCTCGGTTAATCGTCTGGGTTGCAATCAGGTACGAAGAGAACTTCAAGAATTGCTGGATGAGGGTACCATTGAGATCCTTCAGAATCGCAATGTTGATGAAGACGAACCGGAGGTGAATGTTATATCGCTGGTGTTCAAATTGCCCGAGCCTGTTGTTATTCGCTATGATAGCAGCAAGCTGAAGGTCTCTCCGTCCTTAACGATCAAGCCTGCAGGCCCTGTGCCTTATTCCTCAGATAGAGCTGTGCCGTTCAGATATAACCCCGTTGCTGTAGAAGAGGGGGTAGAAGTGCCTTTGCCTTCAACGTCTGTAACCAACATTGCTGATGTGAGCGGATTGACCCGTAGTGGTCGCGTGTTTTCTGCACCTCCCAAGGCTCCTGTTGTTTCTGATACCGTTGAGTGTCTTGTTGGGACAGCTGTTAATATTCAGAATCCGACACCTGTTGCCAAACCCTCCTCTGTACAAAAGACTCCTGCTTCTTCAGTTGGCCCTAGTGGCATTGTGAATGAAGAATCTGATGAGATGCTGAGGCTCATCAAAAAGAGTGAGTACAACGTTGTAGACCAGCTTCTACAAACGCCATCCAAGATTTCCGTCTTGTCTTTGCTGCTGAATTCAGAACCCCATAGGGAGGCTCTGCAGAAGGTTTTGGATCTGGTGTATGTTGATCATGATGTCACTGTAGAACAGTTTGATGGTATAGTTGCAAACATCACTGCTTGCAACACTTTGAGTTTTTGTGACGCTGATCTCCCTGAGGAGGGAAGAGACCACAACATGGCTTTACACATTTCTATGAATTGCAAATCTGATGCCATGTCCAACGTGCTGGTGGACACTGGATCATCTTTAAATGTATTGCCAAAATCCACTCTTTCGAAGTTGTCATATCAAGGGCCTCCCATGAGGCAGAGTGGTGTCGTTGTGAAAGCATTTGATGGGTCACGTAAGACTGTGATTGGGGAAGTTGATCTCCCAATCAAGATTGGACCTAGTGATTTCCAAGTTACCTTCCAAGTAATGGATATCCACCCATCTTATAGCTGTCTCTTAGGCAGACCATGGATTCACGAGGCTGGCGCCGTGACATCCACCCTACACCAGAAGCTGAAATTTGTCAAGAACAAGAAACTGGTTGTGGTAGGGGGAGAAAAGGCTCTCCTGGTTGGCCACTTGTCTTCTTTCTCATATATTGATGCTGAGGATGAAGTTGGAACCCCTTTCCAAGCTTTATCTATTGATGAACCAATTGAGAAGAAGTCTCGTTCATTTGCTTCCTATCGTGATGCGAAGCTGGCCATTGAATGTGGTGCAGTTGCTGGTTTAGGGAAGGTGATCGAGCTTGAAGATAATAGATCCCGGGCTGGCATTGGCTACTGTTCTGGGGCATTTAATGAGCAAGGTTTGTTCAAGAGTGGAGGATTCATCCATGACGATCAACCTGAGGAAGAGGCTGCTGCTATCTTGGAAGAGGATGCAGAGGATCTGAACAATTTCATCATACCTGGTGGTGTCTGCCACTATTGGGTCGCTGTAGATGTTCCTACAGTCATCCATAGATCAAAGTAATTGTTCACTTTGTTTAAAACCCTTCTCCCATGCCAAAAGGAGAAGTGATGACATTGTTGGCAGCATTTAATACAATGATATTTCATTCAATTAATGCATTGTTAAACATTTGTTTTTCCATTTGTTTTCACTTTTTGCTTTTTGCATGAAATCAGTGATCATAAAAAACCCATGAAAACAAGAATAAAAGCAAACATTTTTCATCTGCATAATGATTTGCTTGTTTAGATTCTAAAGTTTTTCATTAACCAAAATCATTATGCAGGTTGATTCTAAAACCCATTGAACATAGTGATCCAACACCATCTCCCAATTTTGAATTCCCTGTATTCGAGGCAGAGGAAGATGATGTTGAAGGAATTCCTGATGAGATTACCCGTCTCCTTGAACACGAGAAGAAGATCATTCAGCCGCACCTTGAAGATTTGGAAACAGTCAACTTGGGGTCTGAGAATTGTGTTCGTATGGTGAAGATTGGGGCACTTCTTGAAGAGTCTGTCAAGAAGGGATTGATTGAGTTGCTACGAGAATATTCCGATATCTTCGCTTGGTCCTATGAAGACATGCCGGGTCTAGATACAGATATTGTGCAACATTTCCTGCCTTTGAAACCTGAGTGCGTGCCTGTGAAACAGAAGCTCAGAAGAACTCATCCAGATATGGCAGTGAAGATTAAAGAGGAAGTTCAGAAGCAAATTGATGCGGGGTTTCTGGTGACTTCTACATATCCTCAATGGGTGGCCAATATTGTGCCTGTTCCTAAGAAGGACGGAAAAGTTCGTATGTGTGTTGATTACAGAGATTTGAATAAAGCTAGTCCGAAAGATGATTTCCCTCTACCACACATTGATATGTTGGTAGACAATACAGCTAAATTCAAAGTCTTTTCCTTTATGGACGGATTTTTCGGTTATAATCAAATCAAAATGGCACCCGAGGATATGGAGAAGACAACATTCATCACACCTTGGGGAACATTCTGTTATCGAGTGATGCCCTTCGGTTTGAAGAACGCCGGAGCCACGTATCAACGAGCTATGACTACCTTGTTTCATGATATGATGCACAAGGAGATAGAGGTTTATGTTGATGATATGATTGCTAAGTCCCGAACGGAAGTTGAACATGTTGAGCATTTGTTGAATCTTTTTCAGCGACTGAGGAAGTTTAGACTTCGTCTGAATCCGAACAAATGTACATTTGGAGTCCGTTCCGGCAAGTTGTTGGGTTTCGTTGTCAGTGAAAGAGGTATTGAGGTTGATCCTGCAAAGGTCAAAGCAATACAAGAGATGCCTGCGTCCAAAACTGAGAAGCAAGTCCGAGGTTTTCTTGGCCGCTTGAACTACATTTCCAGATTTATATCCCACATGTGCACCGATATTCAAGCTCCTTCGGAAAGATCAGTCTCATGATTGGACCGAGGATTGCCAGAAATCTTTCGACAGTATCAAAGAGTATCTGTCTGAACCTCCGATCTTGTCTCCTCCTGTGGAAGGAAGACCTCTGATTATGTACTTGACTGTGCTTGAAGACTCAATGGGCTGTGTACTCGGTCAGCAAGATGAATCAGGGAAGAAATAATCTGCTATCTACTACCTCAGTAAGAAGTTTACTGATTGTGAGTCTCGGTACTCAATGCTTGAGAAGACGTGTTGTGCTTTAGCTTGGGAAGCTAAGCGTTTGCGCCAGTACATGATAAATCATACAACTTGGTTGATATCCAGAATGGATCCAATCAAGTATATCTTCGAGAAGCCTGCTTTAACTGGGAGGATTGCCCGTTGGCAGATGTTGTTATCTGAGTATGATATCGAGTATCGAGCTCAGAAAGCTATCAAAGGTAGTATCTTGGCTGACCATTTAGCACACCAGCCGATTGAAGATCGTCAGTCTGTCCAGTACGACTTCCCTGATGAGGAGATCCTGTATTTGAAAATGAAAGATTGTGATGAGCCTACACTTGATGAAGGTCCGGAACCTGGTTCCAGATGGACGATGGTGTTTGATGGCGCTGTAAATCAGTATGGAAATGGAATTGGGGCAGTAATCATTACTCCTCATGGCACGCATATTCCGCTTACAACAAGGCTAACTTTCAAATGCACGAATAATATGGCAGAGTACGAGGCCTGTATTATGGGACTAGAAGAATGTATTGATTTGAGAATCAAGCATCTTGATGTGTATGGTGATTCGGCCCTGGTTGTCAATCAGATCAAGGGTGAATGGGAGACGAATCAACCAAGCCTCATTCCGTACAGAGATTACGCAAGAAGGATTTCAACGTTCTTTGCAGAAGTTGACTTTCATCATATTCCTCGAGAGGATAATCGGATGGCAGATGCTCTTGCAACGCTTGCTTCAATGATTGTTGTGAAGTATTGGAACAAAGTCCCCAATATTGCTGTGATGCGCTTGGATAGACCAGCTCACGTATTTGCAGTTGAAGAAGTAAATGATGACAAGCCTTGGTACTTTGATATCAAGAATTTCCTCCAGAACCAGGTCTACCCGCCTGGGGCATCTGTGAAAGATAGGAAAACTTTGAGAAGGTTGTCAGACAGTTTCTACCTCAGTGGTGAAGTGCTGTATAAAAGAAATTTTGACATGGTTTTGCTCAGATGCGTGGGTAGACACGAAGCAAACCTGTTGATGACTGAGGTCCATGAGGGTTCATTTGGTACTCATTCCAATGGACATGCCATGGATAGAAAGATGTTGAGAGCAGGCTACTATTGGCTGACAATGGAGTCTGACTGCTGCAAATATGTGAAGAAATGCCACAAGTGTCAGATTTACGCGGATAAGATTCATATTCCCCCGACACTTCTGAATGTGATTTCATCCCCATGGCCTTTCTCTATGTGGGGAATTGACATGATTGGCATGATTGAACCAAAAGCGTCCAATGGGCACAGGTTTATTCTCGTAGCAATTGACTACTTCACCAAATGGGTCGAAGCCGCTTCGTATGTGAACGTGACCAGACAAGTGGTTGTGAAGTTTATCAAGAGCCAGCTGATTTGCCGTTATGGTGTGCCAGATAAGATCATTACTGATAATGGATCTAATCTGAATAATAAGATGATGGATGAGTTGTGCGCGGAGTTCAAGATTGCACACCATAATTCCTCTCCCTATAGACCTAAGATGAATGGGGTTGTTGAAGCTGCTAATAAGAATATCAAGAAGATTATCTAGAAGATGACGGTTACGTACAAAGATTGGCATGAGATGCTGCCATTTGCTTTGCATGGATATCGTACATCTGTCCGCACTTCAACAGGGGCAACCCCTTTTTCTCTTGTTTACAGCATGGAAGTTGTTCTCCCAGTAGAGGTGGAGATCCCATCAATGAGAGTCTTGATGGAAGCCAAGTTGACTGATGCTGAATGGATTCAGAGTCGTTATGACCAGCTGAATTTGATCGAAGAGAAGCGATTGACTGCCATGTGCCATGGTCAGTTATATCAGCAAAGAATGAAGAAAGCATTCGATAAGAAGGTCAAGCCTCGTGTGTTCCGAGAAGGTGACCTCGTGCTCAAGAAAGTCTTGTCTTTCGTGCCCGATTCCAGGGGCAAGTGGACTCCAAACTATGAGGGTCCATATGTTGTTAAGAGAGCCTTTTCAGGCGGTGCTTTGATGCTTACAACAATGGATGGGGAGGATTTCACTCGTCCTGTGAATTCAGATGCAGTCAAGAAATACTTTGCCTAAAAAAAAGGTATATGCAAATGAAAAACAGAATAGCTCGCTAAGTTGAAAACCCGAAAGGGCGGCTTAGGCAAAAATGAGCGTCTCGGTGGAGAACCCGCAAGGGTGATCCAGGCAAAAATTAGAGACATGAAAAAAGTATATTTGCATCCCGCTAGATTGAGTACCTCATCCTGGGGCAATCTAGGCAAAAATTAGGGATTTGGCAAGTAACTGCATCCTGACAAGACTTCCTGTTCCACAACTGTCTGTTCGTCAGAGGATTCTCGATTCGTCGTCAACTGAAGCTTCGAATACATCGAGATTCAAATTGGTAGAGAAAGGATCATTATGTTCAATGTAGCCCTCTTCCAATATATATCACTGATTTCAAATTTGTACAGATCTATGGAGTCTTGCCATTTGCAGGCTACCATTCCATCAAATCAATTTGAGCTTTTTATCCAATTATTTGCATTCTTATTTGTTCAATTTAACAAATGTTTTGCATGTTTTAGTTGATAAAATATCATTGTTTTAAAACAAAGAATTTTCAAAACTATTGTTTTAAACAAAGTGAATATTCACAACGACGAAAGGATACTTAAGAATTTCTCAGTGCTCTCCCAAGTGTGGCATGATTTCCAACAGGTAAGACATTGGTTCATATTCCTGGCTTGGTTGTATCCTCTTTCTCCTGCTTTGTTGTTGGGGTTGTTCCCCAAGCAGAGTTGTTGGTGGGGTTGTTCCCCAGTATGGTCGCAAGCAGAGATGTTGTTGAAGACTTCGTTTTCTTCTCCAGCAGTAGTCTCTCCCCAGTGCAGTCGCCAGCGGAGTTGTTGTTTCTCTCCTCAGCATGGTTGCTTTCCATTTTTCCCAGCTTAGTCTGCAGAATGGTTGTTGTGGCAGTTTTTGCCTGTTGAAAACTCTCTCAATCCCCAGTAGGGTCGGTTGGTGGCTCTAGCGTCCCAAAGATTGGAGTGGTTTCCTGATTTGCTTGTGATCCCAGTAGAGTGGTTTATTGCAGATTCTACTTGTGCGTCCGTCGGATGTATGTTCTCCCCGAGTAGAGTGGCGTGTTGCAAAATCTACTTGTGTGGTGCTTTCCCCTTCAGTGGTTTGTTTTCTGGAAGGATAGCTGACAGCTTTCCCCAGTAGAGTTGCTTGTGCAGTTAGATTCTACTTGGATGATTCTCCTGCAGTGGGTTGTTCCCCGGAGTTGTTTGGAGTTGCTTTTGTGGCAGTTCTTGTTCGTGCCGTGAACTTTTGTTTCTCAATTGATACTGGGATCCCCTGCAGAATCTCGAGATTCTCTCGTTCCCCTACAGATTGATCTTGATGGCTGTTTGCCTGTTGTGATTTTTTGTACCCTGGTTGGGTTGGTTATGGATCCATCACTCAGAGATTCTGTGATATCTCTTGTTTTGCCTCCCCGCAGATCTTTGCTTTTTAGCATGCGGATCTCAGCAGATTGGCTTTCCAATTGGTTTTCCCCTGGAAGTATAGTACCGGGCGTGTGATTCCTGGGCCTGTTGTGTTAGATATGTCAGTTTTGTCAGCATTCATCAAACATAAATTACGCATATTCATGCATATTCATAAAACATTCAAATATTCATGTTGCATTTTTGCCATATATCTCTTGATTGTTGTTTTCCTGCTATGGGTGATATAGATCTCTTTGTAGATCTCCTTAAGCAGATGTCGGGTGTTTAATCTCTCCATATAGAGTCAGCCCCGTAAGCAGAAAGTGTCTGTATTTTCCTTCTGCAGTTCCCCACTGAGATTATCCTCGTGGATGACGGTTTTTTCCGTTTCCTCCCAACACATATATTGGGATGGATGTTCCTATTGAGTTATATCCTCATAGGACGTGTTTTGATTTAGTCTGTCCTTTCGGATTAACCCCGAATTGGCGTTTTGTCAACTGTTCTTGTACTTCCCTGTGGAATAAATGAATGAATTGCCCAGTAACTGGCAATAATTCTTTTTATCCCCCAGCGGAGTTTTTTTGGGCCTCTACCCAGTAACCGGTAGTTGTAAGTTGTCATACGGTGAACTGGACTTTTTTGTGGTTTTAATCGCAATGTCGCGGTTAGCAAGAGTCGCCACCGACTTTTCTTTTATCCAATAAGGAAAGGTGGAAAAGAACAGGAAAAACCTTAATTTAGATTTTGGGTTCGGGAGGTACATTATACAAAGGGAAGGTGTTAGCACCCTTTGTATCCATGGTTATCCATGGGCTCTTAATTGCTCGATCACTTATATTATTTTTGTCTAAAAAAAAAGTGTTTGTGAATTGTTTAGAAAAATTGTTTTGAAAAGAGAATTTAACTTTGTAATGATTCTTGTATGAATGTATACAAAGTGATTATCTCGTTTAGTTTTGAAAATTGTTTAGAAAAATATAACTCGGTAATGATTCTAGTATGAATGTATACCAAGTGGTGATTTTCTGAAGGTATTTTGAAAGGTGTGAGGTGTGAAAAAATGTTTTAGGTTGTGTGCCAGCAATTAAGAGTTATACCGACCCAAGGTCTTTATGAGTATTTCCTATCCTTATGAGGGTAAAACTGTCCTTATTATTGAGAAATAAGTAGTTTTATCCTTTGGATGTAAAAGGGTCATCGTAGGGTCATCGATTGGTCATTGAAGGCAACAGTTACGAGGATACCTTAGCATTCGAAGGGACTATCATCTTTTAACCGTAGGCAACATCGGAGGGTCATCGAGGGACAAAGTTGTATATTCGAAGGCAACATCCGAGGGACTATAATTTATTTTATGATGATTTAACCGAAGGGTCTTTGCTAAGGGTATCCCCACGTTCGCGGGACATGACCGTAATATCGTAATCGTAAGGCAACAAAGAGAGGTCCAAGATCACTTATTCAAAGGCAAAGTTTTACAATTAATTATATAATTAGGATGAAACTCCACATTAAAATTATTAAGAATAATATATTAAAAAATTAATACATTAGAAATTAATACATTAAAAATTAATTTAGGGTGAAACTCCACAAGGGTATCCCACAAATAAAGTGGAATACCTAGCCAATAACCTTTTCCTGGGATATGTGAACCTTTACAAAACTCAAAAAAAGAAACATGTCAGAACACCAAATCAGGGTGCAATCGAAGATTACACCGGAGAAATATCACAACAATAAATAGGATAGGATGAATAATGCATGGCTATGATAAAACATAAAAAAAAACAGAATAGAAAAGTCAGCTACTGTCTCGTTCGCCTCTGCCTCGCCTAGCGAAGGCCAGGCGAATACTCGCCCCAGGCTCGCCTAGCGAGGTGCTAGCGAGCGGCCACGGATTTTGAATTTGAAAACAGCCCCACGTTAGGAACTTTGAATTTTATGGCATTTTATCACAGGAATAACATGATCAAACATTCAGGGTATTCAGGCATATTTAAATTCCCATACGAAAGCAAATTATATATCAACATTTAATCATGATGCATTATATATGTAGATATGGCCAATTGAAAGTATAAACAATAGAGATACGCAAACCTGTTTGCCAATTCAAGGTTGAAGGGATTGACCACTTGTAGTATCGGAATAAGTTAGGCAGCGGGAATTGGACGGCGATGGCTTCGGTGCAGATGGGCTGCCTTCAGGGTTTCTTTACTCTGAATTCTCCGGGTAGGCAGGGTTCCTATGCCAAAACTTCTATTCGTTCTTCTCTGTTCTCCTCCTCTCTTTTTTTCCAGTGAATCTCCCAGTGTAACTCCAAGTGTAACTCCCCTACTGAAACTTCAGTATTTATAGACTAATTTCGTGGGTAATGGGCTTGGAATGAGGGAGACCCAAGTCCAAAATAATTTGTTATATTTTATTTATTTATTTATTTTAATTATTTAATTAATTAATTAATTAATTAATTAATTAATTAATTAATTAATTAAAAAAAATCTCTTTTTTTTTTTTTTTTTTTTGGGGCTCAGAATGAAGCCCGAAATTTTTGTTGTCTGTCAGCTTCGCTAGGCGAGCGCGTAGCGAACAGGCCAGTTTGGGCCATTTTCTGGATTGGGCCATCCGTGAGCTGGGCCTTTGTTTCTTCAAGATCAGTGTTATATATGAGTCGGAATGCCTTGCAAAATGTCTTGAAATATTAATGGGCAAAATTTGGGGTATGACAGCTGCCCCTGTTCAATATTCTTGGACCGAGAGAGTTAGAATGGTGTATACGCCATTCGTGGTCTGGAGGTGGAAGATTATTGAACACTAGAATGCCCCAAAAGTTTGCACTTGAGAATCGACAATTGGTCTTGATGGAGATGGGCTTAAAGATGCCATCCGGGAGGTTTGATGACGAAAGCTTCAGATCGCGCCGTATATTAGGCCAATTTGAAGACATGGGTGCCACACTGGGTCGTACGTTAGACCGTATAATGAGTCATCCATTAGGCTGCCGACTTCGCTGGGGAGTCGGAGTGTGTCATATGCTGTTGGGGATAAAGGATCAGAATGGACCATACGCTAGATCGTATCTGAGTTGCAGAATGAGCCGTACGTTAGGCTGAATCTGATGACGAAAGGGGTAGTCGTACGTTAGACTACACTTCAGAAATGTACCGTATGTTAGGTAGGATCTGATGATGAAAGGGGTAGTCGTACGTTAGACTACACTTCAGAAATGTACCGTACGTTAGGTAGCATCTGAGGGTTGTAAGATCCAAACGGGTCGTACGTTAGACCGTGTTGGGGTTGTTGAAGTTCAGAATGGATCGTACGTTAGATCGTATCCGAGTTGTAGAATGAGCCGTCCGTTAGGCTGCATCTGAAAAAGAAAGTAGTCGTACGCTAGACTACACCCCTGAATGTACCGTACGCTAGGCAGCATCTGAGGATTTGAAGGTCCAAATGGGTCTTACGTTAGACCGCATTGGAGTTGCTGAAGAAGTCATATGTTGGGCTGAATCAGAATGAACCGTACGTTAGGCTGTATCTGATAACCTGTATATGTTATACTTGCAATAAATGTCTGGGATGGGCTTAGAGATGCCATCGTTAGGAGGATATCGAAGTGTTGTCAGAATGAATGTTCCCATGAACTGTATTTGAAATATGTATCTGAATCTTGAATGTGATTGATAAAGGTGTCTGTCTGAATGAACCTTCTACTTTGACTATATCAGGAGGATAATTAACCTGCAAAGAAAAAGTTAGCTTCATGCTATGTCATGATGCATGAGATGTTTCGTGTTATGCTAAAATAAATGTGAATGTTGTATGCATGCGTATGCTGTGAAAGGATGTAATGAATGAGTTATGCGTATGAGAAGTTCTGCTTGGGGACTCTACTGGGGAAAATAAATCCCCATCTACTGATTTGAGACATTTGTGTCGATGACCCTTTCTCGGCTGGGGATGCTTGATTTCTGTCTGATGGTGGAAATATTCAACAGAGCCTGGCTGGGGATGGATGAGATGATCAATCTGTCTGGTGACGCCGACCTCTGTTGGGGAGTAACTGGCTGTGCCTGGGGATACTGCCATTTTCTGAGGAAAAAAAAAACAGGCTTGCTGGGGAAGAGAATTGGTAGCGGATTCATTGGAAGCATGATTAGACCTTTTCCTTGATCCTGAAGTCGGGTAGTAATTGCTATTGCTATTCTATGCATGTATTTTTGGTAAACATCAGTCATATTCAAATGCACATATTAATTCAAATTAAATCAATGGACATTTACGCAACCAAAACAGAAAAGTAAAAACAAAAGCATCTTTTTTTGAAAAAGGGTTGTATTGATTTTGAAAGGAGGCCTATAAACAGGCAATTTGTGTACAAGGAGACAGAAATCCTAGTAAGAGGAAATTGTCGAAAACAAAGAGAAAGCTATGTGGAAGAAGTCCTATTGATTTTAAGCCTACTACTGTCATTATGTCTTCGAGCATCTCATCCCTTGCTGTCGGATAGAAGTGATTGGCTTGGTCAGTCCCTCGAACTTGGATGAAAGTTGACTGAGAACGGGACATAGTCATACGCTTTAATCCCTAATTTTTGCCTGGACCGCCTTTTCAGGTTTTCAGTCCACCAGGATACCCTTTTTTGCCCAAGCCGCCTTTTCAGGTTTTCGACTTGCCGGGTGTACATTTTTTTTATATATCCCTAATTTTTGCCCGAACCCTTTTGGTTCGCCGGGATGCCCTTACTTTTGCCTAGATACGTCGATCTAGCGGGTCTCTTTTATGCGTAGTATTTTTTAACTATGTCCGCGTTCACGGGATGTGGGAAGTCTTCACCATCCATTGTAGCGAGTATCATGGCTCCACCTGAGAATACCTTCTTAACTACAAATGGCCCTTCGTATGTGGGAGTCCATTTGCCTCTGGGGTCAGTTTGTGGTAGGATGATGCGTTTGATTACCAAGTCGCCAATTTGATACACTTGTCTCTTGACCTTTTTGTTGAATGCCCTGGTCATGCGCTTCTGATATATCTGCCCGTGACATACAGCCGCAAGTCTCTTCTCATCCATCAAATTTATCTGATCGAGTCGAGTCTGAATCCATTCGTCCTCGTCTAAGCCCGCCTCTTTCATGATCCTTAGAGAGGGAATCTGAACTTCCACTGGTAAAACGGCTTCCATTCCGTAGACTAAAGAGAAAGGAGTTGCCCCTGTCGAAGTTCGCACGGAAGTACGATAACCATGAAGAGCAAATGGTAACATCTCATGCCAGTCTTTGTATGTTACCGTCATCTTTTGTATAATCTTCTTAATATTCTTATTAGCCGCTTCTACAGCGCCGTTCATCTTTGGCCGGTACGGAGAAGAGTTATGGTGTTTTATTTTGAACTGCGTGCAGAGTTCAGTAATCATCTTGTTGTTCAAATTAGTGCCATTGTCAGTGATAATTCTCTCAGGGACGCCGTATCGGCAGATGAGGCTGTTCTTGATGAATCGTGCCACCACATTCTTAGTAACAGAAGCAAATGAGGCTGCCTCCACCCACTTTGTGAAGTAATCAATAGCAACAAGGATGAAACGATGTCCATTAGAGGCGGTAGGTTTAATCTCGCCAATCATATCAATGCCCCACATTGCAAAGGGCCACGGCGCGGTCAACACGTTTAATGGAGCAGGAGGCACATGTACTTTATCCGCATAGATCTGGCACTTATGACAAGTTCTGGAGTGATGGTGGCAATCAGTTTCCATGGTAGACCAATAATACCCTGACCTCAGAATCTTCTTGGCCATTGTATGTCCACTAGAATGAGTCCCAAAGATACCGTCGTGCATGTCTTCCATAATCTTCTCTGATTCCTTTCTATCCACACAGCGAAGCAAAGTCGAATCATGGTTACGTTTGTACAATATTCCATTACTCAAAAAGAATTTAGCGGAGAACTTCCTCAGAAATTTCCTGTCATTGATGGATGTCCCTTCAGGGTATTCCTGAGCTTCTAAATATCTTTTTATCTCGTGGAACCAAGGCTTCTCTTCTACTTCATCAGCGTTAAGTTCATAACAATATGCTGGTTCGTCTAGTCGTTCAATGGTAATCCGGGGAGCTTCATTGTCCCATCTGACTCTGAACATAGATGACATGGTAGCCAATGCGTCTGCCAACTGGTTCTCCTCTCGGGGAATATGTTCGAATGTGATCTCTTCAAAGTATGGGATTAATGTCAACACCTGCTCTCGATAGGGGATGAGGTTCGGATGTTTAGTGTCCCATTCTCCTTTGACCTGACTGATTACTAAGGCTGAGTCTCCATACACCCTCAAAAACTTGATTCTCAGGTCTATAGCAGCTCTGAGTCCCAAAATACATGCTTCATACTCAGCCATATTGTTGGTACACTCAAAACATAGTCTAGCGGTGAAAGGCGTATGGCCACCCTTGGGGGAAATGATCACGACGCCAATACCGTTGCCCAATGCGTTAGACGATCCATCAAAAACCATAGTCCATCGGGATCCCACTTCGGGTCCTTCATTCGGTCCAGGTTCTTCATAATCAGTAACAAGCATGACATCCTCATCTGGGAACTCAAAATTCATAGACTGATAATCATTCACGGCCTGATGAGCCAAATGATCAGCTAGCACGCTTCCTTTGATTGCTTTTTGGGTGGTATACTGGATATCATACTCTGTTAAAATCATCTGCCATCTTGCTATTCTTCCGGAGAGGGCGGGTTTCTCAAATATGTATTTGATAGGATCCATCTTAGAAATCAACAAAGTGGTGTGATTCAACATATACTGTCTTAGTCGGCGAGCAGCCCAGGCCAAAGCACAGCAAGTTTTCTCGAGCAGTGAGTATCTTGTTTCACAGTCGGTAAACTTTTTGCTAAGGTAGTATATGGCATACTCTTTTCGACCGGACTCGTCATGTTGTCCCAACACGCACCCCATTGAGTTTTCTAAAACGGTTAAATACATGATTAGAGGTCTTCCCTCAACTGGTGGCACCAGAATTGGAGGTTCTTGGAGGTACTTCTTGATTTTGTCGAAAGCTTCTTGACATTCATCATTCCATATCATCTCTTGATTTTTTCTCAGTAACTTGAAGATGGGTTTGCAAGTAGCGGTCAAATGGGAAATAAATCGGGCAATGTAATTCAAACGTCCCAAGAAACCTCTGACTTCTTTATCCGTACGGGGAACTGGCATCTCTTGAATAGCTCTCACCTTGGCTGGGTCGACCTCAATACCTTTACCACTGACAATAAAGCCCAAGAGTTTACCAGATCTTACTCCAAAGGTGCATTTGTTCGGGTTCAATCTCAACTTGTATTTCTTCAGCCTCTCAAACAGTTTGTATAAATGATCGAGATGTTCTTCTTCAGTATGAGACCTGGCTATCATATCGTCCACATATACTTCTATTTCATGATGGATCATGTCATGGAACAAAACCACCATAGCACGCTGGTACGTTGCTCCTGCGTTCTTTAAACCAAACGGCATTACTTTATAACAGAAGGTGCCCCATTGCGTCACAAACGTAGTCTTCTCCATGTCCTCAGGTGCCATTTTGATCTGGTTATAACCCGAGAATCCATCCATGAAGGAGAATACCTTGTGTTGAGCGGTGTTGTCTACCAGAACATCAATGTGTGGCAGTGGGAAATCATCCTTGGGACTCGCTCTATTCAAATCTCTGTAATCCACACACATTCGCACCTTACCATCCTTCTTTGGCACTGGTTTCCAAGCCTGCTCCTATTTTGACTTCTCTCTTGTCCACCTCGGTACCCAGATTTACAGTCTCAACTGACTCCTCATGCGGCTGTATAGTCCTTTCTTCTTGTAGTAACATTCTGGCAAGTTCTTCAGGTACTTCACAATCTTCCTCACTTCCATCTTCGGCTCGGTAGATCGGATTTTCAAAGTCATAATGAACAGTAGTAGAACTATTATCAACAGGATCCAGAGTGGATAGGGATCTGCAATTCGTTACGTGCGTGTGTGTAAGAAAACATAGCTCGTTTGAAAGATAATAGGAAAGACAAAGAGCGCAATATTTGAATGCAAAACGTCCATTGATTTATTGAATATGAATATGCTTATGAAAATGACAAAACCCTTAACAAATTAGCTATTGTGCCTCGGGCATAGACACAATGCTTTAAGAAGTTTGATTGTAAAAGAAAATTAAAATTTGCAATTCTAGAATAAACAATAACAATTACTCCTGACTAAAGGAAATCGGGATAATGTCTTCAGTCTTCCAATTGTTGAGTCCGTCACCAATTGTTGGGAAAATCCAGCTATCCAAGTCGCAATCACTATCAGCATCTTCCATAGCATTAATCTGATTTTTGACTATCTTTCCAGAGTTAAACCCCAGGCCAGCTTTATCAGACTTGTACGGTACATTGATCAGTTGACCCCAACCAGCACGATCACCATTTTCAATCGCGGCTTGAGCATCTTTCAGAGAGATCATGACAGGGGGAGCACGAACAACCTTGGGCACAAGGGGAGTTGGCTTAAGGACAGGACTGGGTGGAGGAACCACTTCAAATGACTGAGAAGGAGTCTCAAAGAATTCACCATCCATCTCGACGTATTTGAAGGCTTGCACACTACTGACAATATACTCTTCTTCTCCACATACAGTGACAACCATGCCTGCTATTGGATACTTCAGCTTTTGATGAAGCGACGAAGCTACCGCACCTGCCCCATGGATCCAAGGGCGCCCCAACAAGCAGGAGTAGGCGGGACGAATGTCCATCACGTGAAAGGTAGTGTTGAAGACTTGAGGTCCTATCTTGATAGGGAGAACCACTTCACCATAGACAACACTCTTCGCACCATCGTAAGCACGCACCACAACATCACTAGGTTTCAGTTCAATGCCTTTGTAGTCAAATTTATCGAGTACAGCTTTCGGGAGCACATTCAAGGAAGAGCCGTTGTCGATCAACACGTGAGCCAGGGTGATCCCCTCACACTCGATGGAGATATGCAGAGCTTTATTGTGATTCTTTCCTGCTGGCGTCAGGTCAGCATCGGAAAAGCCTAGGCCATTGTCAACAGTCAAATTAGCAACATAATGTTCGAATTGATCGACGGATGTTTCTTGAGGCACATGAGCGGTCTTCAAGAATTTCATCAATGCATTGGCATGGGATTCAGAGGATAATAACAAGGACAACATTGAGATTTTAGACGGAGTATGCCCCAATTGTTCCACTACATCAAAATCGCTCTTACGGATGATTTTCAGCATCTCTTCCATTTCCTGTTTGGCAACATCTTCAGAAGTAACTTCGACCGATGTCTCTGACTGAGGAGGATTGACTGGTCTTTTTCCTCGAATTTCGGGAGCGGGAGGTGAGATTTCTGGGGAGTAGATCCTTCCACTTCGAGTAACTTTACTAGTCCCCACAATATCATTAGGATTAGCAGAACTACCAACTTGCTTTATGCCATGGATGTAAACGTCGCCTCCATAGTTCCACGGAATAGCTTTGCTGGAGGAATATGGCACGGGGCCAGGTGCGGTAATAATCAGGGGAGCCACTTTGGGCTCAGCGGTAATCTTCACAGGCACTCTAGTAGCGGTAATCTTCACTGGAGCTTTGGACCTAGCAATCACAGATACCTCTTCAATAGAGTTGTCCACCTTAGGAACCCTTTCAAATAGAATTGTACGATCATCCATCAGCCGTTGAATGCCGTTCTTCAACTTCAAACAATCATTGGGTCGGAGTACACAGAGATCGCAATCTTCAGCACAACCTGGAAATAAACCAGCTTGCAATAAATTCTTCTTAACGATCAGGAGAGGAGATGCTAAATCAGCAACGTCAGTAACGTGAGAATTGTCGTCCACAACATTAACATTCTGGTCATGA
Source organism: Lathyrus oleraceus (assembly GCF_024323335.1). NCBI lineage: Eukaryota > Viridiplantae > Streptophyta > Magnoliopsida > Fabales > Fabaceae > Lathyrus > Lathyrus oleraceus. The sequence continues at coordinate 259,073,668 of NC_066583.1, forward strand.
TTAGGCATAGGTGCTGTGATGACATTGGGGGTCGCCGGAGGATCAAATTCAATTTCTCCAGCGTCGATCATATCCTGAATCTTGTTCTTCAACAACCAGCAATCATTCGTATCATGCCCGGGGCTATCGGAGTGATAGGCACACCTGGCGTTGGGATTATAACGAGGAGAAGTAGTGTTGGGATTTGCAGGAGGGCCTCTGAGGGTAATCAAATTGGCCTTTAACATACTCTGCAGTGCTTGGGTTAAAGTCATATTGATCTTGGTAAACTGTCTTCTCGACCTGTCTTGTCTGTGTTGGAAGTTCTGAGATGGCGGTGCGGCAATTGTAACTGCCCCAACAGTATGGTCACGATTCTTCTTGTTATGCTTCCTCTCACTGTACACAGCATTTGATTCACTCTTTCCCTGATAGGACTTTTTGGTGCTTGCAGAAGTAGCTGCCTGTATCTTTCCACTTCGAATGCCGCTTTCAACCCGTTCACCTGTCAAGATAAGTTCAGTGAAACCTGACGAGGAACTTCCCAGTAGATGGCTGTAGAATGGGCCAGTCAGTGTACCCATGAACATGTCCACTAACTCTCGATCAGTCATAGGGGGTTTGACTCTGCCAGCCAAATCTCTCCACTTTTGAGCATATTCTTTGAAACTTTCTTTAGAGCCCATAGTCATATTTTGTAGCTGTAGCCGAGTAGGCGCTAACTCAGAATTATACTGGTAGTGCTTGTAGAAAGCTGTTGCTAAATCAGTCCATGTGCGGATGTTAGAGCTCTCAAGCTGATAATACCACTCTAACTGTGTGCCAGACAGACTCTCTTGGAAGAAATGGATCCACAGTTTCTTATCAGTAGTGTGCGGCTGAATCTTTCTCACATAAGCCCTTAGATGCATCTGAGGACAAGAGGCACCATCATACTTAGTGAAAATGGGAACCTTGAATTTGCGGGGAATGACCACATCAGAGACCAGACCCAAGTTTTCGAAATCCAGACCGGGCACTTTCTGCCCCTCCATAGCTAGCATACGTTCTTCCAGCAACTTGTACTTATCATCCTTCGGAGAGTACTGTTCATGTTCATAATCTTCATCGTCGTCCTCAGAATTGACGAGATTAGGATTCTCATCTTCCGAATCATTCTCGGTCTCTTCTTCTGAATCCTTCGGAATTCTAATCTTGACTCCTGTAACCTGTCCCTTAAGCCTTCTCCCCGGGTTGATGTAACCCACAGGTTTCTGGTCCTTCTTCTTCTCCATCAAAAGAGCTTTCAGTTCTTCCTGCCCCTTAGATAAGCTCAGCATCATTTCCTGGAATTGAGCATTCTGGGCCTGGAGATCTTTGACAGTTTGTTCGAGAGCCATTGTTCAATCTGTTTGAATCTGCTGGAATCTGTTTGATAGGAAAATCGTGAGAACACTGATCCTTTAGAATACCTGTTATGCGATGCAATGCAATGTATGAAATGTTTTCAAGGACTTTCGGGATTTAACTTTGCATAAACTAACAAAAAGAGCTTTTTTTTCTTTTCTCTTTTGTTTTTGCTTTTGTTTTTGTTTTTTTTTAGCAGAGTTAAATCCCTAAATCCTTGAAATGGTTAGTACAATGCCATGATGTTATGATGTTATGATGTTATGTTGTTAGATAAATAACAAGCACAAGCAAGTCACACAACAATCATTCCTAGGTTTTAAGGCTTGCGTGAGTTCCATAGGTAAATACCCTCCCCACTGAAGTTTGGTTGGTTCAACCTGTCTTAGAATAGTAACCGGGTTCTAGAAGGATCTCAAATCATTGACCTTTCCTTAAGTCCACTTCAGTGCAACACCAAGTGGTTGACCGAAGCTTCCCTAAAGTCCAATCTCAAAGAGTGTAGTATCGAGTCTCAACCAACTCCAGTCGGAACCGAAGCCAGTTATCTCACTACTTTCTAATGGCCAGGATGAGTCAATTAGGGTTCTAAAGGTCTGGTTAATGCTTTTATGACACCACGCGAATGCCAAATATTTCCTCAACTAACATGAGGAACATCAGGACATCCAAAGTGCCACATTAACCGTAGCCATCATTTTGACCATTCCAGTATACGCCGGACAGTCGCGATGATCTCTTGCTACTTACCTAAGGTACACTAGATCCGGGTGTAGGATCTTTCACTCAAGCATAACATACCCAAGCAATCCCTTAAAAATAAACCAGACAAATTGAATAGGTGATCTTGTTTTTAAGGTAACCTCTCTTTTTAAATATTTAGGCTCCCCAGCAGAGTCGCCAGTTCTGTCATACGGTGAACTGGACTTTTTTGTGGTTTTAATCGCAATGTCGCGGTTAGCAAGAGTCGCCACCGACTTTTCTTTTATCCAATAAGGAAAGGTGGAAAAGAACAGGAAAAACCTTAATTTAGATTTTGGGTTCGGGAGGTACATTATACAAAGGGAAGGTGTTAGCACCCTTTGTATCCATGGTTATCCATGGGCTCTTAATTGCTCGATCACTTATATTATTTTTGTCTAAAAAAAAGTGTTTGTGAATTGTTTAGAAAAATTGTTTTGAAAAGAGAATTTAACTTTGTAATGATTCTTGTATGAATGTATACAAAGTGATTATCTCGTTTAGTTTTGAAAATTGTTTAGAAAAATATAACTCGGTAATGATTCTAGTATGAATGTATACCAAGTGGTGATTTTCTGAAGGTATTTTGAAAGGTGTGAGGTGTGAAAAAATGTTTTAGGTTGTGTGCCAGCAATTAAGAGTTATACCGACCCAAGGTCTTTATGAGTATTTCCTATCCTTATGAGGGTAAAACTGTCCTTATTATTGAGAAATAAGTAGTTTTATCCTTTGGATGTAAAAGGGTCATCGTAGGGTCATCGATTGGTCATTGAAGGCAACAGTTACGAGGATACCTTAGCATTCGAAGGGACTATCATCTTTTAACCGTAGGCAACATCGGAGGGTCATCGAGGGACAAAGTTGTATATTCGAAGGCAACATCCGAGGGACTATAATTTATTTTATGATGATTTAACCGAAGGGTCTTTGCTAAGGGTATCCCCACGTTCGCGGGACATGACCGTAATATCGTAATCGTAAGGCAACAAAGAGAGGTCCAAGATCACTTATTCAAAGGCAAAGTTTTACAATTAATTATATAATTAGGATGAAACTCCACATTAAAATTATTAAGAAATAATATTAAAAAATTAATACATTAGAAATTAATACATTAAAAATTAATTTAGGGTGAAACTCCACAAGGGTATCCCACAAATAAAGTGGAATACCTAGCCAATAACCTTTTCCTGGGATATGTGAACCTTTACAAAACTCAAAAAAAGAAACATGTCAGAACACCAAATCAGGGTGCAATCGAAGATTACACCGGAGAAATATCACAACAATAAATAGGATAGGATGAATAATGCATGGCTATGATAAAACATAAAAAAAAACAGAATAGAAAAGTCAGCTACTGTCTCGTTCGCCTCTGCCTCGCCTAGCGAAGGCCAGGCGAATACTCGCCCCAGGCTCGCCTAGCGAGGTGCTAGCGAGCGGCCACGGATTTTGAATTTGAAAACAGCCCCACGTTAGGAACTTTGAATTTTATGGCATTTTATCACAGGAATAACATGATCAAACATTCAGGGTATTCAGGCATATTTAAATTCCCATACGAAAGCAAATTATATATCAACATTTAATCATGATGCATTATATATGTAGATATGGCCAATTGAAAGTATAAACAATAGAGATACGCAAACCTGTTTGCCAATTCAAGGTTGAAGGGATTGACCACTTGTAGTATCGGAATAAGTTAGGCAGCGGGAATTGGACGGCGATGGCTTCGGTGCAGATGGGCTGCCTTCAGGGTTTCTTTACTCTGAATTCTCCGGGTAGGCAGGGTTCCTATGCCAAAACTTCTATTCGTTCTTCTCTGTTCTCCTCCTCTCTTTTTTTCCAGTGAATCTCCCAGTGTAACTCCAAGTGTAACTCCCCTACTGAAACTTCAGTATTTATAGACTAATTTCGTGGGTAATGGGCTTGGAATGAGGGAGACCCAAGTCCAAAATAATTTTTTATATTTTATTTATTTATTTATTTTAATTATTTAATTAATTAATTAATTAATTAATTAATTAATTAAAAAAAATTTCTCTTTTTTTTTTTTTTTTTTTTTTTTTCGTTTTTTTTTTTTTTTTTTTTTTTTTTTTTTGGGGCTCAGAATGAAGCCCGAAATTTTTGTTGTCTGTCAGCTTCGCTAGGCGAGCGCGTAGCGAACAGGCCAGTTTGGGCCATTTTCTGGATTGGGCCATCCGTGAGCTGGGCCTTTGTTTCTTCAAGATCAGTGTTATATATGAGTCGGAATACCTTGCAAAATATCTTGAAATATTAATGGGCAAATTTTGGGGTATGACATAAGTCCTATGTTCTTGCTTCTTGGCGGAATTTGTGGTTATATACCTTTTATTCCTCAGCAAGAGTGTTGGTTTTCTACCCAGTAGTCGGTAGTCGTAAATCCTGTTTGCCTGCTCTCCAGCAGTTGGCGGTTTGTTATAAACCCTATTATGGTTTCCCGTGCGGATTTGTGATTTTTTTCCATCCCCACGTGGAGTTGTTGGTTTTCTACCCAGTATTCGGTAGATGTAAACCCTAATTCGAGTATCCCCACCAGAGTATGGCTACTACCCCGTATTCGGTAGTTTGTAAGTCCTATCTCTTTTCCCCTATCAGAGGTAATCTTTGTGGTTCGTTCTGGTTGATGGTGGATTTTGTGCTGTTGTGGTTTTATCCCCAACAGAGTTGGTGTCTCCCTGTGGTATAAGTTGAATAAGTGCTCAGTATTTGGCCTTCACTCACCCTGTCCCCAGTGGAGTCTGTGGTCTTCTACCCCGTATTCGGTAGTTGTAAATCCCATGATTTGGTTTTTCTCCCCCATCGGAGTTTTGTACCTTGTGGTACAGTTGGATAATTGCCGGATGCTTGCAATTTTATCCCAGCTGAGTCTTTGGTTGTCTACCCAGTAGTCGGTAGTGGTAAACCTCTTGTTTCCTCAGCCAGATTTTTGGTATTCTACCCCGTATTCGGTAGTTGTAAACCCTAATTTCTTCTCTTGCAGAGTTAACCTTGTTGTTCATCCTAACCGATGATGGTTACTCGTTGTGGTTATCTTCATTCAATATTTGATGTTGATATTCCTCTTGTTTGCTTGTGGATAATTGCCGGTTGCTAGCAATTGTATCCCCAGCAAGTTGTCTTCTGGATAATTGTTGTATGCTTGCAATTTTATCCTTTGAAGTCGCCAGTGGGTCTTTTCACCGTTTGCTAGTGATTTGTTCCCCGGGTTATTGATTGATTCTCAATATACCCCCCAACTAGTCTTTGTGGATAATTGTTGTTTATGCAATTCATCCCCGGATCATTGATTTTTGTACCAATGCATCCTCAGCAGATCGCCTTTCATTTACCCGTTTGCTTGGTAATGATTGTTGCTCCTTTGATTGGTTATCATTATATACCTAGTTGGTATCCAGATGCCTTTCTTTTCGGTCGATTTATCCTTTGTTAACCCAGTAACCGGTTGTGGATAATCTTCCATGCGAGTATGTTATCCACGTTATGACGGTAATGGATAATATATCTCATGCACTCTTCAGTCGAAGCCTGTTGTGTTTCCCCAGTCGAGTAAGATTCGTTATTTCCCTTTTGCGGAGTCGAATATTTCTTTGTTGGATAATTGCCGGATGCTTGCAATTTATCCTTTGAGTTGTCTTTCGTTTACCCGTACGCTTGGTATCGATTGTCTCTCTTTTTGGTTAGTCACCTATTATATACTTCGGTATCTCTGGTGTCTCTTCCTTTCGAGTGTATTGTTCACGGTCTGCCAGTAATGAATAATATGTCTCATGCGCTCTTTGGTTGGAGTCCTTGTTGATCTTTCCCCAATAGAGTAAGGTTCGTATTCTTTGTAGAATCGAATATCCATCCTTTAACCAGTTTGTGTTTTGGCATATATACCAATCCACGTTTTCGGTAGATCACCTATTATATACCCAGTAACCGGTATCTCTGGTGTTTCTTACCATGCGAGTATATTATCTACGTTCTGACGGTAATAGATAATACATCTCATGCGAGTATTCTATCCACGTTCTGACGGTAATGGATATTATATCTCATGCACTCTTCGGGTTTGTGTCCCCAGTTGAGTAAGATTCGTCTTCCCGTTGTGGATTCGAATGTCCATCCTGTAAGACAATTTTCTTTTTCAAGCCCTCCTTTCGGATGATGAGTGTTTTGGCATATATACCAATTCACGTTTTCGGTCGGTCACCTATTATATACTTCGGTATCCCTGGTGTTCCTTCCTTTCTGCTCCCTATAATGACCTTGGTCCCCTGTGGAGTCAGATGTTCCTGAGTTGATGTACCTTTTTCAGGTCTTTCTCAGATGTTTGGTTGATTGATATCTCTCACCCTTATACCGGTCTTAGATATTCATTCTTCCTGAGTTTGTTACCCTTATACCGGTAACACCTCATCTTGTTGCTTTTCCCCGTGAGAGTCTCTTTGTTAGACATTCTCCAGTGGAGTTTCCTGTTGTGATTTTTACCCTCTGCTGTATTGGCATGTTCCCCAATATATGCAATTTCCCCCGGCAGGGAGGTTCTTTGTGAATCGTTCCTGGTCCGAGTCCGGATTTTTTATTTTATCCGAAGTATCCTTTATGGATAGTTTGAGTCAGCTTGTGTCTTTCCAGTGGATGTATCTTCCTTTGGAAATTCGTCTGATCCCCAGTGTGAGTCCTTTACTTCCCCAGTAAGGTCTCCAGTCTGTTTTCTGTTTTTCCCCAAATCAAAGTAGTGTCCTGATCACGCATTTCTTTTCTTTATTATCCCCATAAGAGTCTTGTTAGAGTCTCTGTTCCTGGTGAGTATATTACTCCGACGGATCGTCTTTTCTTCTGTGTGAACTATATCCCCATAACATTCTCAAGAGAAACTCGTCTGAGTGTAGTATCGCGTAACAACTGTGATCAAGTCTACACTTGAACAATCTCCGCACTACATCCTAAATAGGCCAAGAGGGGTTAAATGTTCTACGGACCTCAGCTTCTCGGACCCCAAATTAGAGATAGTAATGCCTAACCCCAAATACTTGTGTGACATTTCCAAATCCAAAAGGGTCTCCACTGAGCAGATGGATCTCAAGCCAACTTGTTAAGGACTACTCCACACAAGTCGAACATGACTATACCATCATCTTATCTTAATTGCACTCAAGTTAGGGTTAGAACTTATCTCACCACTCAGAGATCACCAAGCACAACAAGTAGATTATATCATACAAACAAATATACATACATCAATTATATACAATTATATACACACAAAAAGTAGGCTAAACCCACTGGAGACTACTCCCCAGTAGAGTCGCCACTTAATTTTTGTAGCAGTAAATTCATGATCATCAAGCTATGGATAAGCAAGACATCAAATAAGAAGAGTCTCCACCACGCTTTTATTGTTTCCAAGGGAAAAGGGAAAAGTACGAAAAAAACCCATACATAAGAAGTTTTCAAATCAAAACTAATAAAATGCCAGAGATTACAGGTAAGGGGGTTGGTTACATAGAGGGAAGGTGTTAGCACCCAAAGTGTCTTAGGTGCTCCCAGGGAGCCCTTTCTTATGTGCATATGTGTTTTTGTACAAATGATGTTTGTAAGCAAATAGAATGGGGGGATGAGAAAAGAATTTGTTAATTATATTTTTTGTGTTTGACAAGACCTTCGGACTTGTGCCTACGTACCAACATAAAAATGAGAGATCAAAACCTCATAGTTCGTGGTATTAATTTCAAAGTGAGCGCATTGCTTTTAACAAAAGTTTAAGTTTAACAAAGGCACAAAAGGCCTAAAAAGGTTTAAATCAGTGTTAGTTATTTTTGGCTTTTGAAATTTTAGGTCAAGTATAGTTCGGTTTATTTACAAGTTTGATTAAGAAAAGAAGTTTGAAAATGCAATGGCTTAAGGCCAAAGTTTCTAATTTGCAAATGTGATCAAAGTTTAAAAAAAAACAAGCACAAGCAAAGAAGTTTTTAAAAGGAGGGAGAGATTTTTGAAATTAAAGAAATGGGGAGGAGATGAAGGGACTAATCCTAAGCATAAATTTAAAAGTTGAGAGTTGAAAAGATTTGACCAATGGGCTGCAATCCAATAGACAAGAATGTCATATAGAAATCCAAATTCCCTTGGACATTAGAATCAAGCAACAAATAATGCACACTATAGCAAGTTGAAGAGCAAGGCATCAAATAAAGATAGCCACATCCAAACTTAGCAACTCCATGATCTCCTTCAAATTTTCCCATGTAGCAGATGAATTCCACAATGCACAAACCACAGGTTCAAAGTAACAGCTTCATAATGATCATGTTGCAGATGAACTCAAATGGATCTTTAATGATGTATTAGATGAAGTTTCAAATCACAAGCACTTGGTTACATGAAAGTTGGCATTGGCCAAGTCCTTTGTATAGGGAGTGTTGCCTAAATTCTAAGTCCAATTGTCTCAGATCAAACATACAGTCCACACAAAATGTTTTTTTAGGGTTTTTGTTCTTATTATGTACATTAATGGTCAAAGACCACACAAGAAATCACAATATGCACAAACAAAATATATCATAAAATATGGTCCAAGTGAACAAAGTGAAAATGATATTAACATAAACAATTAGAATGGTATGAATAACGATAAATGAATAAGACTTAAAAATAAAATGCATTAAAGTAAATGACTTGGAATTAAATGTTAGTTATTAATGAATTAGAAGTTAGTATTGCTTTTGCTTTTGCTTTTTTTTTAAGTCATTCTTTGGAGAACACTCAACCCACTTATCACAAGCATGAATTCTTGAACCAAGTCATCTTCTAAAGGAAGGAAAAAAGGCCAAGTTTCCATACAATACCATGAAAGAGGGGAGACTTACAATCTCACTAACTAGAATGTTATGCCTTTTGTGTCAAAAATTTAGCGCTATGTTAAGCAATCGTAATTGGACTTATGTAGAAGTCACAACTATTTGAGATCGGGCAATAGAATTTTGGTGTTAATGCATGTTAGAGACATAGTATGATAAACTATGCTCATGAAACATACCACACACAAAAAGAATATGCAAAAGTGGGAGCCTAATCTCATTCATACTTATGTTGATTTTGCAATCAACTAGCCTTAGGATATAGAGACATTATAGGTCAGTGACATGAATGCGTAAATAAGGGGAATAAGATGAAGAGGGAGGGGAAATAGATCAAACTCAAATTGGACAAAGGAGGTCTTTTACCAAATTAAAATCATTCATTCATTTTGGGAGATGGAATGTACATTCCATCAATCCCCTAAATCCAATGATCTTAATCTAACAAAGTCAAATCAACCTTAACCAAGGCCCAACAACACAAGTCAAACTTACAAAGTCAATTAAAATGGCTCAACACAATTAATTTGACATTTATTCAATTAAAAATACTAAAAATAATGCATTAAATTAAATATGGTTGGTCAATTTCCTAAAACCTCATCAAAACACCAAAGAAATGGCTATGAGATTTAACATAGGTCAAACAAGGTCAAAAGACCTTGGAGAAAAGTTTTCAAATTTTTTGGAAACTTAAAAGTATTTTTAAACAATTAAAAATAATCACAAAATCAATTAAATCATGAAAAATATTAATAATGATCCAAAAAAATAATTTTAATTCAAAATATGAAAGAGGATTTTATTAAAAAAAATTTGGTGAAACTCTCATATTTTTTGGATCAATATTAAAAATTAATATGAATTAATGAAAATCAAAGGAATAAAATGAAAATCAGAAATTACAAAAAAAGCGTGAACCACTTGATTTGCCTCATTAATTAAGGTGGCAAATCAAGTGGCTGAGCGCACGCGTTCTATAATGCACCTGAGTCAACTAATCACACACATGATAATCAGTATGTACGCTCAAGATTAAAATGTTTTGAAATGGATCAATGGTTCTGAACCATGCCAACACACCACCGGAGCAAATCTCTGATCACTGATCACGACTTTATGAGTCTATTCGGGTATTAACTGCAAGTGTACAGTCTAATCGCGTAGTTTTAAAAGATATCGATCCCACAAGGACTTAATGAATCGATATACCGTTTTTCTAAGGTTACTTCGTAAAGCTAAGGCGGATGATACTTTGATGATTAGGGGGAAAAATAAAACTAAAATCGGATCTAGATTAAATATCAAATAACGCGGATATCGGTATGTAGTTCGTCATAATTAGGGAATCAAATCTTCGTTGGTTTCTTAGTTTTAAAATAAGTCTTTTCAGTAGACACTATTGATTAAAAGTCTTTTCTCAAACTCTCGCTCTGTTGAATCAGACTATGACTTTATATTAACGTACGCTCTCACTATTTAGTTAAATCTAAAATCACTTTTTGAAAACAATAGAATCTATAGAAACTCTTTTTATTAAAATACTAACCGTTTAAACACCCTCGTCTCAAACTCTCACTCTGTTGACTTAGATTATATGATTAAACTTAAATGCTTAACTCTCGTCCTCACATTTAACCTTTAAAAATACTTTTTGAAAATGATTAGAATTAAATTAACTCTAAAAATTGCTTTCGCCCTGATTTAAAGTTAATGTCCAATTTACACTGTCCAGTTAAAAGCTCAAACCGTCGTTCTATTGATTTTAACTTCTTTATGTCTTTTACTCTCGTACAAAAACTTTGGTATTAACTCTGTAAATTGAGACCATAAAAAGAGTGACTATATTTTTAAATAAATTTAAACCAACTCAGTTTTGATTCCTTTATTCCGCTTACTTTACATACCGATATCTAAATTAATTAGCCGGACATGCTAAACAGGCCTAAACAATTATTATGCCTAAATACAGCCATATCAGACAAACAATATTGATAAACAGCAGTACAGAGCATATATAAATTAAAACAATAAATTAATGAACCTGTAAAATTAATAGAAATCTTGGTTGTTCCCTAACTTCGATGCTTGAACACTCCACCACAAACCGGTTGGATTTGTTCTTCACAATCTTCGATCAGACAGAAAAATAAAAACGAAGGAATAAAATACTATGACCTAACGTAAGGTTAGATCCAGTACAAACTACACAATAGTTTCCGGTGTAGAAACTAGTGTGAAAGAAAATAAATTCAATGCTTTGGAATTTAACTAGAAAAGAAAAGGAAATAAAAAATGCTAAGAAAGTAAAATGCTGGAAAATATACTGCTGTAAAAGCTTGCACGGCGGAAAAGAGAGAGTACGGCAGGGCACCACTTAAGGTCTATTTATATTCATCCATTTAGTAACCGTTTCCCAAAAGTTCCTTCAGTAGGTTTTCTAGCGTGTCAACGAGTCAGAGGAAGAATAGGAGAGAACGTGCTTCTGTTATGCGTCAAAGCCAAAAAAATAGGAGTGGGGGTGTGACGTCCGTCACACCATGTGTTACGCTCGTAACACTAAGCAGAGGGGCGTGACGCTCGTCACACCATGTGTGGCGGTCGTCACAGCGCTTCAGCGCTTCTCCTTGTAGTTGTGGGCTGGGCTTTAGTGGAATGCTTTTCCTAGAGAATCCTCTTTTTGCACCCCCTTTTCTTTCTTTTTCACATATGCTTCAAATAATGTTACCTGAAATAAATAGAAGGAAAATACCAAGTAATATCGAATAATATAAAATAAATCGAATCAAATAATAATAAAATTTAATTAAATCGAGTCCAAAAATGTGATATAGTTTCATGTTATCAATCACCTTCTCAGGCGAGCCTCGCCGGACTGGTTCAATCGTCACCATGACTAAAATGAAAAAGGAGGACATGATCTTAAATAAAAAATGGCGTAGATCACAAATATGACCTCAATTTTAACTAACTCCAAATATATAGAAAGATATGAGGAGTTGAATTTTGAGGTGTCTCAACTGAGTTGCTTCGATTTGACCTCAAAGCAACTCAATCTTCTTGCCTACATTGGTAGGACTTCAGACAACCAAAGATCCAAGAGAATTGATGAGAATTGAGTGAGAATCGAAGAGAAGAAAAAATATGGAAAATACCTTCAATGTTGTGCAGAACATGATCTTTCTACCTTCAATTTGTGCTTGATCTCACTCAGGAAGCTTGCAGAAGTGGTTTAGGATTGGTACAAAGCTTTGGATCCTGAAGTTTTTGAATCTCCAAACAGTGATATTCAAACTCAATTTTCAAATGAAAATTATCAGGTTTTCCTTTGAATTGAGAGGGTTTGAAGAGTGGAGGCAAAGCTGGCGGGCAAGGGTCCTTTGAAATGAGCACAAATGGTCTCTATTTATAGCAAATTGAAGTGTTATTTGCACACTTGAAATTTTGTCCAAATTTAGCAATGCCATGTTCATGCATGCATAGGCGTGTACAAGCCCATGAAGAAATGCAATTAGGTCCAAAACTAACCATGCTGAAGTCTGAATGAAGCTTGAATGGCAACGCAAAGTGAAATGATCAATTGAAGTTTTGATTTTGCCAACTGATGCAGGCATGTTAACACCATGCGCAGCCCTAGCAAACTTCATCCAAAATGAATGAATTAGGACTCTTTGGAAAGATTAGATCAAGAGGAACAATTATTATGTTGAACACTTTTCCATTTGGAACTTGGATCATGGTGAATTTTGAGGTGGAAGTTTGGAAATTTCAACATGTTGAAAAATATTCTAAGTGTCAAGTCATATACTTCATTATTCCACCTTGCTTAACTTTTTATGTGAGCTCCAAATGAGAAATGTGTCTTCATAAAAGTTGTAACTCTTTCAAAGTCCTTCATAACAGTGACCAATTTGACATCATTTAGATTTATAATGAGCGAGTTATGCATTTTTGAAGTTGAGGAAAATCACTTGTTCAATGGTATTGGTCCAAAATGACCTATAATGTATCCTCATATCACATGCTCATAAAAGTTGATTTAGCTCTCACTCCAAACATAAAAGTTGAAGTATACATATTGAATTTGATTAAGAAACTTTGAAATCTTTCATATCATAAAAATTGAGCAAGTTATGGCCTTGGGAAGTTGACTTTCAAATTAGGGTTTAGACAAGATGACCTATAATGTTTCAACATAGAAAATGACTTTCCAAGAAAAATTAACTCTAGACCTCAACATGAAAGTTGTTTGGAATGTCATTTAGAGAAACTTTTATCTTGGAATCATTTTCATATGATGAAAATTGTAGGAGATAGGGTCTAGGGAGACCCAATCTTGATCAGATGAATTCATCTGGCCAACTACCATCAACCAACTTGTTAACTTGCAATTATCTTGACTTTTTAGGCTCATGGTAGATCATATATGCATAAAATGATGAAATTTGAAGTGTACCTTGAGGAATTTGATCAATTGATGAGGAAGCTTGTTGAAGAAGTTGCTCAAGATACCCAGACAAACTAGGGTTTCCAATGCAAACCAATTTCAAACTCTTGAAGAATACTTGATGAAAATAACATGTAAAGATCATTAATACTTATATATGATGCTCGGAGCCATTGTGGATCATTCCCTGGTTGTGCTCTTAGCAATAAGGGTCTTAAACCCTAGATGTGAACTTGATAGATCAAGGGTGATCATGCCATACCTACAAAAGAGTTAGGCAAATACAAATACATATTTTTGATATTTTGATTAGTAAAATGATAATATACAAGTATGATACAATCACATGGTGCTTGGTGATCTCTCCATAAACAAACCCAATGAAAGAGGGGTAAGGAGAATGCCAACGTATGATCCTAATGCTAATTCATATGATGAAATTACATGAGGGATCTTAGGGTCAAAATTGGGGTCTTACAATTCTAACTGAGGACGTGAAGGTTAAAATCTTCGTATCTACTCAGTAGAATGGACTTAAATAAAAACAATAAAAACAAATTTTGGTCCCTAAGAGACCTCATGATGCATATGATATGGAATGTTAAAAATAATTTCTATGGGGGAAATATTGTCATAAAGGAAAAGAATCCGGAGAGACTGAAAGTCCACAGGAGCCTAATGCATTCCATAAGGAAAACTCACTGGGAAAGACGGAGACTTTGGGGGATAAAAGGTTGTGCGTAGGTCAGGCTACGACTTAAAAACTGTTGAAGACACGAGGGGAATTTCCATGAAAATAAATCAATGGAAGAACTTGGTTGGGGATAAGGGAAAAAACTGCAGGGGAAACGGGTAGATCAAAACAAAGCTGAAATACTCTAATCAAACTCAACTGGGGAAGAATGGTCTTCAACACAGGAGTACCATAAACATATTATCTATTACCAATTACTGGGTAGGAAGATAATATACTCTGACAGAGGGACATCCATTACCGGTTAAGGTAAACATATCAAGGATGACTCACTGAGGAAAAAAAGGTATATTTGTTACCGGTTACTAGGTAAGAATAGCCAGTTGGGGAAAATATCAAATAGGATTTACAACTACCGGTTACTGGGCAGAAGACCAAAGAGAGAATATCCATCACCGATTAAAGTGAACATATCAAGGATAAACTTAAAGGAAGAATATTTGTCATCGGCGAAGATGAACATATCAAGGATAGACTGCCAGAGAAAAGTAGGAATTATATCTATTGGTTACTGGATAGAATACCAAGGAGAGAATATTCGTCATCGGTTAGGATGAACATATCAAGGATAAACTCAAAGGGGAAAGTAGAATTTACAACTACCGTTACTGGGCAGAAGACCGAAAAGAGAGAATATCTGTCATCGGTTAGGATGAACATATCAAGGATAACTCATAGAAAAAAGTAGGATTTATATCTACTGGTTACTGGGTAGAAAACCAAAAGAGGAGAAAATCCATCATCGGTTGGGATGATCATATCAAAGATTAACTCTATGGGGAACGAAATAAGGATTATATCTACCTTTTTACTGGGTAGAAAACCACAAAGGAAGAATATCCATCATCGGTTAGGATGAACATATCAAGGATATACTTCCCGGGGAAACATGAAAACAAATTCGTTGGGGAAAACAAAGGAAGTAAATTACCTTTACCGGGTATTGGGCAAAAGTAAAGTAATAAGAAAAATGAGAAGAATATTACCAGTTACTGGGTGATAGACTTTCAGGGGACCAAAATATCCATATAGGTAGTAACTAGAAAGAAACTGTCAAACAAAGACTCGACCCATTGAGGATGTAACTCAAGGGGAGTGATTCCATCCAGATAATTAACTGGGGAGGAAACTGAAATAATGATCATCCACGAAGAAATAACTGAGTGGGAAAACGAGAAAGGTTAAACTCTTTTTGCTTAAGGGGGTCTGACACTCCACAATTGAAGGAGGACAGACACACCAAACCTGTATGGGGAAATAATATCATCGTAGCAGGGGATCAGAAATAAGGAATCGAATGCAATAAAATGCATAATGAAGTATCTGATGTTTTGTTTTATGTATGAATATGTATGTATATGATTATGCTGACAAAACATTACAAAGGATACAAATATCATAGATTTGAATCTTCTCTATAACACTCGGCTAATCTCAACAAGATGGAAACACCAACTAGAGAAAAATGCTAGGGATGAACATAAATCATCTAGCTCTGAATAACTCGACCTTGGCCGGGGAGAGAGAGAGAGAGAGAGAGAGAGAGAGAGAGAGAGAGAGAGAGAGAGAGAGAGAGAGAGAGAGAGAGAAAATCTGTTTAGGATCTAAATTGTCAACTCTGCGGAGAATTTTAGGGAAATACCATATAAAATGGGAGACAACCCTGCAGGGAACCAAACACTGCTCAGAATCCAAAAGCCGCCGAGAATGAGGGATTTTTGATATCTGAAGATGAACTCCGCCGCAGAATACAAGAGATAAAACTTTGCATGGGTATCTAAGCAAATTGTTGGAGATGTGACCTTACAACTCAGTTAGGGATACCTGACGAACTGTTGGGGAGAAATTACTAAACCAACTTCTTGGGAAAGACCAACAAGGCTTCGCACTTCAAGACTTACTTGTTCTCAGACTGTTGTTGATATTCCTTGTTGAAATCGATGGTTCTTAAAGTAATTTGTTTTTATTTAAGAAAAATAATTTTTATTCATTAATTTATTTCAAAATTATCATCATAAAATTCAATTTTATTTAGCAAAAGTAAATAAGAGTAGAAACAATTGGATACAAAGCTCAACTTTATTTAATAGAATGGTAGTCTGTAAGTGACAAGACTCCACAGATTTTTTACAAAGTTGAAAATGGTAATTTACATGGGAAGGGGCTACATTGAATACAATGATCACTACTCTCCCCATTAGCTTCAATATCCATTGTGCTCTTGGCTTCGGTTGAGAATAATGAATCAGAACCCGACGACCTGCTCAAAACTGTCTCCACGACTAGGACCAACCGAATGCATTTACTTGCCATAATCCCTAATTTTTGCCTGGATTTCCCCAAGGTGGGGTACTCAATCTATCGGGATGAATTTTCTATTTTATGTCTCTAATGTTTGCCTGGATCGCCCTTTCGGGTTTTCAATCCACCAAGACGCTCATTTTTGCCTAAGCCGCCCTTTCGGGTTTTCAACTTAGCGAGTTGTTCTTTTCTTTTTTAGGCGAAGTATTTCTTTACTGCATCGGGATTCACAGGACGTGGGAACTCTTCACCATCCATAGTTGTAAGAATCAAAGCGCCACCTGAAAAGGCTCTCTTCACAACATATGGGCCTTCATAATTAGGAGTCTACTTGCCCCTAGTATCAGGTTTGAAAGATAGAATCTTCTTGAGCACGAGGTCACCTTCTCAGAACACACGAGGCCTGACCTTCTTATCAAAAGCTTTCTTCATTCTCTATTGATATAACTGACCATGACACATGGTAGTCAATCTCTTCTCTTCAATCAAATTCAGCTGGTCATGTCTGGTCTGGCACCATTCATCTTCTGTCTACTTGGCTTCCATCAAAACACGTAATGATGGGATCTCAACCTCTATGGGGAGCACAACTTCCATGCCATAAACAAGGGAGAAAGAGGTTTCCCCTATTGAAGTGCAAACAGATGTACGGTACCCATGCAAAGCAAATGGGAGCATCTCATTCCAATCTTTGTACGTATTAACCATGTTCTGAATGATCTTCTTGATATTCTTATTTGCAGCTTCAACAACCCCATTCATCTTGGTTCTGTAGGGAGAAAAATTATGATGTGAAATCTTGAAGTCCTTGCACAGAGCTTCCACCATATTATTGTTCAAGTTCGATCTATTGTCAGAAATGATCTTACTTGGCACACCATACCAGCATATAATCTGATTCTTGATAAACCTTACAACAACTTTCTTGGTTACATTTGCATACGATGCCGCTTCAACCCACTTTGTGAAGTAGTCAATATCCACCAGAACGAAACGATGTCCATTTGAAGCATTTGGCTCAATCATGCCAATCATATCAATTCCCCACATGGGGAAGGGCTATGGAGAGGAAATGAAATTCAATAGTGTAGGAGGAACATGAATCTTATTTGCATATATTTGACACTTGTGGCATTTCTTCACAAACTTGCAACAGTTAGATTCCATTGTTAGCCAATAGTAACTTGCTCTCAACATCTTCTTTGCCATAACATGTCCATTGGAATGAGTACCAAAGGAACCTTCATGGACTTCTGTCATCAATAAGCCTGCTTCGTGTCTATCCACGCATCTGAGAAAAACCATATAAAAGTTTCTTTTGTAAAGCGCATCACCATGCAGGTAGAAGTTGCCAACTAATCTTCTCAAAGTCTTCTTATCTTTCAAAGATGCCCCAGGCAGGTAAATTTGATTTTGCAGGAAAGACTTGATATCAAAATATCAGGGCTTTTCATCTCTTACCTCTTCAATGGCAAACACATGAGTTGGCCTATCAAGACACATCACAGTCAAATTAGGGACTTCATTCCAAAAATTCACCACAATCATGGAAGCCAATGTTGCAAGAGCATCTGCCATCCGGTTTTCATCTCGAGGGATATGATGGAATTCAACCTTTGTAAATAAAGTTGAAATCCTCCTCGCATAGTCTCTGTATGCTATCAAACCGGGTTAATTCATCTCCTATTCACCTTTGATCTGATTCCCAACCAAAGCTAAATCTCCATAGATGTCAAGATATTTTATACTGAGATCAATGGCCTCTTCAAGCCCTATAATGCAAGCTTCATACTCATCGATATTGTTTGTACACTTTAAAGTTAATCTAGCTCTAAACAGAAAATGAGTGCCTTGAGGAGTAATAATCACTGCCCCAATGCTATTACCATAAGAATTAACAGCTCCATCAAATACCATGCTCCAACGAGAACCAGGCTCTGACCCTTCTTCAAGCAATAGTTCATCACAATCTTTCATCTTCAAGTACAAAATCTCTTCATCAGGAAAATCATACTCTACTTACTGGTAATCTTCAATCGGTTGGTGAGCCAAATGGTCAGCCAAGACACTACCCTTAATCGCTTTTTGAGATCGGTATTCAATATCATACTCGGATAACAACATCTGCCAACGGGAAATCCTCCCAGTTAAAGTAGGTTTCTCAAAAATATACTTGATTGGATCCATTTTGGATATCAACCAAGTAGTATCATTCAACATATACTGGCACAGATGCTTAGCAGCCAAGGCCATTGCGCAAGAAGTATTTTCAAGCATAGAATACCGAGTCTTACAGACCGTGAACTTATTACTGAGGTAGTAAATTGCATACTCTTTCTTTCCAGATTCAACTTGCTGACTAAGAACACAACTCATACTCTCTTCAAGCACAATGAAATGCATGATCAACGGTCTTCCTTCAACAGGCGGAGACAGAATTAGAGGCTCAAGCAAATATTCTTTGATACTGTCAAAAGCTTTCTAGAAATCTTCGGTCCAATCACAAGACTAATCTTTCCGAAGAAGCTTGAATATAGGCGCACATGTGGCATTCATATGCGATATAAATCTCGAGATATAATTCAAGTGGCCGAGAAAACCTCTGACTTGCTTCTCAGTTTTAGGCGAAGGCATATCTTGTATTGCTCTGACCTTGGCAGGATCAACTTCAATACCCTTCTCACTGACAATAAAGCTCAACAACTTACTAGAACGAACACCAAAAGTACACTTATTGGGATGCAAGCGGAGTTTGTACTTCCTCAAACGCTGGGATAAATTCAACAAATGCTCAACATGTTCTTCTTCATCACTTGATTTGGCAATCATACCATCAACATAAACTTCAATCTCTTTATGCATCATATCATGAAAAAGAGTGGCCATAGCTCTCTGGTATGTTGCACCAGTATTCTTTAAACAGAAAGGCATCACTATATAACAGAATGTTCCTCAGGGTGTAATGAATATGGTTTTCTCCATATCTTCAGGTGCCATCTTGATTTGATTATAACCGGTAAATCCGTCCATAAACGAAAAGACTTTGAATTTAGTTGTATTGCCTACCAACATTTTAATGTGTGGCAGAGGAAAATCACCTTTTAGACTAACTTTGTTCAAATCTCTGTAATCAACACACATGCGTACTTTTCCATCTTTCTTTGGAACAGGTATAATATTGGCCACCCAATGCGGATATTCGGAGGTTACAAGAAAACCAACATCAATATGCTTTTACACTTCCTCTTTGATCTTAACTTCCATATCAGGATGAGTTCTTCTCAACTTCTGCTTGACCGGCGGGCATTCTGGCTTCAACAGCAATCTATGCTCCACAATCTCATAATCTAAACCAGACATGTCTTGATAGGACCAGGCGAACACATCAGAATATTCTCGAAGAAGATCAATCAACCCCTTCTTAGCTTCTGGACATAGTTGAGACCCAATCTTGACTTCCTTCACATCATCCTCGGAACCCAAGTTGAATAATTCAATCTGCTCTTCAAACGGATGAATTGCTTTTTCCTCATGCTCAAGTAAATGAGATAATTCATCAGATACTTCTTCATCATCAGTCTCTTCCTTAGCTTCAAACACAGGGAAATCAAAGTTTGGAGAGGGAGTAGGATCATTGTATTTAATGGGTTTGAGAACAAACCTGCATAATGATTTGATATTTTGATTTTAGAGAAATGAATTGTGACCAAATATTATGCAGATGGAAGATTATTAATTATTTATGTTTTTTGTGATTACCATTTTTCAGAAAAGCAGAAAGTAAAAATAAAACATCATAGATGTGGATGAATAAAATTGTATTTCATTGATGATAATCAGAAAATGCCCAAAAATGTTCACTTCTCCCTTAGGCATAGGAGAAGGATTTTTCTTTAAAAAATGAAAAAAAATTACTTAGAGCAATGAATAACAGTAGGAACATCAACAACAACCCAATTGTTGCAAGTCCGACCATGCGTCACAAAGTTGGCGCAAGCTTCATCTTCATCATCACTGTCTTTAATCACGGCAACTAAGTGTTGATCATTCCCATGAATGAACCCTCCACTGCGGAAACTTGGTTGTATAACTTCAGTTCTGACATTGAATGGTCCTGGTTCAAATCCCAATCCATCCCTATTCTTGTTCTCAACAATCTCTATCACATGGCCCCACAGATCAATGTTGCTAGCCTCAATAACCTTTTGCGCATCTTTTAAATAAGACATGGGTGCCCCATTTTCCTTCTCCTTAGCAATAGACAAGGCTTGGAACGGAGTTCCAACCTCCTCCTCAGCTTCAACATATGAAAAATATGACAAATGGCTTACTAATAATGCCTTTTCTCCACCAACAACGACAAGTTTGCCATTCTTCACGAATTTTAGCTTTTGGTGTAGAGTAGACGTCACTGCTCCGGCTTCATGAATCCATGGCCTTCCCAATAGACAACTGTAGGCCAGGTGGATATCCATTACCAGGAAAGTAATCTAGAAATCACTCAGACCTATCTTCACTGGAAGCTCCACTTCACCAATGGCAATTTTATAAGAACCGTCGAACGCTTTGACAATCACACCACTGTATCTCATTGGGGCGCCTTGATAAGAAAGTCTTAACAAAGTTGACTTTAGTAGCACATTCAAAGATGACCCAATGTCAACCAATACATTGGACAAAGCGTCCTCCTTATAATTCATTGAAATATGCAATGCCAAATTGTGATTTTTGTCTTCCTCGGGAAGCTCTTCATCACGAAAGCTCAGGTTATTGCAAGAAGTAATATTGGCAACAATATGGTCAAACTGATCCACAGTCACATCATGCTCAACGTAAGCTTGCTCAAGCACTTTCTACAATGCCTCCCTATGGGCCTTAGAGTTCATTAATAGTGACAACACAGAGATCTTTGACGGAGTTTGGAGCAGTTTCTCCATAATATTGAACTCGCTTCTCTTGATCAATTTCAAAACTTCATCATCATCGTTAGCCTTCAGTTTTCTGGATTCACCAGACTGACACACTGAAGCACTAACTGGATTCGCTACTGGAATTTCTGCCTTCTTACTTGCTACATCATCTTCTATCTCTTTGGAAAAAACCGGACCAAACACACGACCATTACGGGTCACCTTTGCAATATCATCAATGTTCACCATAGAGTATGCAACTGGTAGAGGAACCTCTTGACCATTTTCAATCATTGCAGCATTGTATTGATAAGGCACAACTTTATCGGATGCATACAGAACATGGACCGCTAACCATATAACCAACGACGATACCGATCCGTTGACATTGTTGTTGTTGCTGCTATCAAATTGGATAATTACCCACTTAGGGGTCTTGAACACAGGAACAATTACATTCACATCATCTATATCTCTTGATTGGAAATTTTGAATAAGTCCTCCATCCATCAACCTCTGAATATCCCTCTTGACAATAACACATCCACGAGGGTTTACATTGCATATCACACAACCATCATGGTCATGCTCACATTCACTGACCAAACAGATATCTTTATGAATTTCCACCAAAGATTGTCTGATATGGCGAACATCATAAACCTTGTACTCACCAGGACAACCATCTACCATATTGACAGAAGCATTACCATAAACAAGCAACATGTTAGCTTTTACATTAGGCACTTTGTCCTCAAAGGACACCATACCACTCTTTACAAGCTTTTGCACTTAATACTTCAACGAATAGCAGTTTTCTATGCCGTGGTCAGGGGCTCCCTAGTGAAAAGCATAATGAAGTTCAGGTTTGAACCACCATGGAAGTGGCTCGGGAATTTACGACGAATTTCTTGGTTGAATGAGGTTCTTGAGAACCAAGTACGGGTATAATTTTGTGTATGACACATGAATAGGGTCAAAGGAGACCTTCTTCCTCTCAAAAATTTGTTGATTATTATTTTTGTTATTATAGTTGGTTCTTAGTTGTGGTTGTTATTGACGTTATTGTTGTTGAATCGGAATTGATTGATTGTTGGAATTGTTGGAAATTATAAGAATCACTAATGAAACTTGATGTTGATGTTGATCTTTCTGACATGAGGCCTCCTCTGCCTCCCCACTGATACTAAGTTAGTTTCTCCCTCCTTCTTCTTGGAGAACCTCCCACCATATTTCTTACTAGACGATGCTTCTTCTTTAGACAGATGTCCTTCACGGACTCCTTCCTCTAGCCTCATCCCCATCTTTACCATTTCGGTAAAGTCATTAGGGGCACTTGCAATCATATTTTCATAATAAAACGAACTCAACGTCTTCAAGAAGATCTTCGTCATCTCTTTCTCTTCCAATGGTGGACTAATCTAGGAAGCCAACTCTCTCCATCTCTGGGCATACTCTTTGAATGTCTCTTTATCCTCCTGAGTCATAGATCTCAGTTGGTCTCTATCGGGTGCCATATCCATGTTGTACTTATACTGCTTGACAAAGGCCTCACATAAGTCATTGAAAGTACGGACGCTTGCACTGTCCAAACCCATATACCATCTTAAAGCAACTCTAGTCAAACTTTCTTGGAAATAGTGAATCAGCAACTGATCATTATCAGTCCGAGTAGACATATTTCTGGCATACATCATGATATGGCTCAGCGGACAAGTGTTCCCTTTATACTTTTCAAAGTAGGGGACCTTGAACTTCATCGGGATTTTCACATTAGGGACCAGACAGAGTTCAACAACACTCTTCCCAAACAAATATTTTCCTCTTAAAACCTTCAAATCTTTGCGCAGCTCAAGGAACTGATCCTTCATCTCGTCCATCTTCTCATATACGTCTGAATCCTCAGATGGCTCAGAATGGTAAATAGTGTCCTCAACACGAGGCAGAGTATGAACAACTGGTGGAGGTACTGACATGACCGAGCTAGATGCCGATAGAGAAACAAAAGTGGGTGCATACCCTTTAGGCATAAAGTTAGATTGCATTCCCCAAGGGAATCCAGCAGGCATGGAAGGACCGGATTGGCTGGCAGCAATAGGAACGGTTGAGGTAGCAACCTTAGAAATAACATTCATCTGGGGAGGAATTGCAGGAGTTGGTGAAGACTGATTATGTACAGCAATAAAAGATTCCATCAACACCGTTAGCCTGACAGTCTCATCCTTCATCTCTCTGTTCTCTTGCTCTAGATGTTCTATTATCCTTGGTTGATTAGCACGAGTGTTGTATCGGTGAGTCAACTTGGCTGATGCACAGAAGAAGAACTGATAAGACATCTGGTAGAAGAAAACCTGCTATAAAAATGATGCATGAAATGCAATCTTTTTCATTATTTTTAATTTCAAGGAACACATGAAGTGCTATTTGCAAATATGATATATTTAAATAATAACAATAGTAACAATTTGATTGACCATAAAAATCTCTTTTTATTCATAAAATTTGGAAGGATTACACTGAGTACAATTTCAGAAACAAAAGTACAAATATAAGAAAAAAGGAAACTATCATCCTAAGGATCCCTTAGCAATGGTATCAAATGATCTGTCTGTGGGCGCGTACTTCCTTCGGATGCGTCAAATCTCGGACTCAAAAGATGTCTTCATCTAAACCTTCTCGAGGACAAGTTGATCAATAATCTTCTTCCAAGCACCGGAAGGATGAGGCATGCTAGAGGAAGGTAGACCATCTGGCTCTCTTTGTCTCTTTATTACTCAGTCTTCAAGAATCTTAATAAGTGCATCCTTGTCTTTCGACTCAAGCTGCAACTCTTCATGCTTTCGGCTCAAAGCATGGAACCACTCTTCCCACATATCTCTCTCTTGCTTCATCTTGG
Source organism: Lathyrus oleraceus (assembly GCF_024323335.1). Lineage (NCBI taxonomy): Eukaryota > Viridiplantae > Streptophyta > Magnoliopsida > Fabales > Fabaceae > Lathyrus > Lathyrus oleraceus. The sequence goes on from NC_066583.1 coordinate 259,097,951, forward strand.
CGAGTGCGTCTTCCAACTCCTCTACATCTTGGTTAGGGAGAGTTGATGGCTCAACCACAACCAAAGACATATGTCTTTCACAAGCATATGGCATCTTCAGCTCCAAAGCTCTCTTCTTCACCCAAATAGTGTAAGCTTCCAAAGCTATACAGTTTCATGGTCCAAGCTCGGATCTTCCTTTCTTATGCACATTATGCCAAGCATGTACCATCCTCTTCTTCAAATGTTAGGGATCTTTACCCTCTTGATAGAAAAGACCTTCTAACTAAGTGTTATTAGGTTTATCTCTCAAGGGGAACCCAAGTTGACGATGGGCCAAAGCAGGGTTGTAGTTGATTCCTCATTATGTACTAATGAGATGAACATTAGAGAACTCACCACAACTATCAATAATATCCAAGCTACTCAATGCAGGATCATACCAAACAATGTCATCATTAGTGAGCGACATAAATCTCTGGGACCACCGTAGACATTGCTTGCTCTCTACGAAAGCAGGCGTCTGAGGCAAGTGTGAAATAAACCAATTGTACATAAGAGGAACACAACACACAATAGTCCCACCACCTTTAGAATTCCTTAAATGCAAATAGAAATGCATGTCACCCAATAGAGTTGAAACATGATTCCCAATCAAGAAGATTCTAATGGCATTAACATCAACAAAACTGTCAATGTTAGGGAACAAAGCTAGACCATAGATGAGCAATACAAAAATAGCTTCAAAAGCATCCACACTATCGGCTTGAGCAAAGACAGTAGCTTTACCAATGAGGAACTTAGAAGTCAACCCAAGAATACCTCCTTTCTTCAACAAATGAGCATCAATCTCAGATTTCTTCAGATGAAGAGCTTCAGCTATGATATGAGATCTGGGAATCTCCTCCAATCCACTACAAGGTACCTTGTCAGATACAGGTATTCCCAAGAGAGGGACATACTCCTCTAACATAGGCGCAAGCTGATAATCGGGAAAAGTGAAGCACCGGTAAAGAGGATCATAAAACTGAACCAAAACACTCAGAAGTCCTTCAACTACATCAGCAGATAATACAGACAAAAGCTTCCCATGAAATTGCTTGAAGTCCAAGAGATCTAATACAAAGGATGACAACTTCCTTAACTCTTTCAAATTAGGACATATGAAATTGTACTTCTTAGTGTTCCTTCGCCCATAACCCATGGTCTGAAAATATTTGCAAATAAGACCTCAGTTCCTTGAAATTTATTTTTCTGTGATGAATGTTATGATGTGCTTGTATGCATGAATGCAACAATCACACACAAGGGATCACACACAAGGCAAACACAAACAAGTTTAAAGGATGGATCAAGTCATTGTCAAGATTAATCATCCATTTTGGTAGATTATGGTTTTCACCTTATCAACATCCAAGTTCCATTGATATTGACAAGACTTGATCGGATCAACCAAGAATCAAAGGGTTTGTTGTGAGTTACGAGCATGGAGTCAGGTTAAGAACCATCCCAATGGAGTGTCCTAAGGGTAAAAAACTATAGATCATGTTTTAAAAAGTGCCCAGAGTCTTAATCCCATCTATCGAATATTATAGGTTAGGATGACTGACTCATCAACCCATAATATTCTCAAGAGAAACTCGTCTGAGTGTAGTACCGCGTAACAACTATTATCAAGTCTACATCTGAACAGTCTTTGCACTACGTCCTTGAAGCGCCGCGAAAAATACATAGTCGCCACCGAATTTTATTTATTCCAAAAAGGAAAGGGAAAATAGTGATAAAAACCCAAATGAGAGAAATTGTCTCGCAACCAAGAGTGGATTCGGAATTCGATTATGCAAGGGGAAGGTATTAGCACCCCTCACATCCATGCTACTCCATGGGAACCACTTGCTCGTATTAAATGCGCATGAATGTTATTTATCTGTAAGTTGCTTGTAATCGAGAACGAGATGAGATAATGAGATGGAATAGAGAATAAGTTTTAAGTTAGTGCGCTCACCAAGGATTTGGGCTCTCGTGCCTATGTATCCCCGTACGTGCAATAGGGAAATCAGAGCTCCGTAGTTCGGCTCACAAACAAAACATTTGTTTGGTTGTTTTTACTGAAAAGTATTGACATTCGTGTGCTACTGTTCACTTGCTTGTATACTCTGTCATGGGAGTGGGAAGCATTTGTTTGTTTACGGTAAAGTGGATACGCTTGGATCACACTATAGTAGTTAAACATTACTTGCTCGCACATGGAGGCTTAAGCATCGTTCACGGTAGAACGAAAGTAATACGTCCTTTTCGAAAGGTTTTGAATAGAAAGCCCTAAGGCAAAAGATGATTTGATTTTTTGGGGTTGATTTTATGTACGGAGACAAGCATCAGACCCTTGGCTAGATACAGTCAACAGTCCAAGAACTCGGGAGTTGAGAGGACAATGTTGTCCTAACCACTCTTTTTCATCCCAAAAGAGGTTTGAATTGTGAAAAGATTTTGGCAAGTATAATCATTAGAACTTAGAGGGCGACAAGCATCTGACCCTTGACTAAGTACGGTCAACAATCAGAGTACTTGGGAATTGAGAGGACAATGGAGTCCTAACTACTCTTTTTCTCCCTTATAGAACCTAGATCTAACTTGTTTGAATCATTAGATGTTTTAAGGGGGGAAGTCAAGTGTCAGGTCCTCAGGCTAGGTATGGCCGACAACCCAAGTACTTGAATGTTGTGTACAAGCACGTACACCCCATTTTTCATTCCAATTTGTTATGAACATGATTTTAAAAAAGGGACTTGACGTTGGATCAAGTATTTGAATTTATCATGAAAAATAGTGAGTGAAGGAATATAGGAGAGAGATAGAATGAGGTTGAGAAGAGAATGGAGGAGGGATGATAAAATGGGTTTGAGAAGAGAATGGAGAAAAGATGATATAATGGATCATGAATTGGATGTAGAATAATTGACGTTGGATCAAGTATTCACGTTGCAATGGTGTGAGTTTTATTTGGAAGACAACTTGATGTTGAATCAAGTACCTTTTGTTTCTTTTGAAATTCTTTATTTATCATTTTGTATTTTATCTTTTTTTTATTAACATGCATGGTGAACTAACTACAAAGCAATAAATCTAAGCTATTACATGACTATGGGATGGGGGGAACATTTGACCCACAATGGGGGGATGGATCCACATAATACAACATAAGGGAATGAAAAGAAAATACAAGTTACAAACTATTAAACTATGTACCATGCCTAAAGCATACAAGTGGCATGGTACTTCAAACAGTACAAGGTTATTGAATGAGAATGAAATGGTTAGGAGCATGGCTAGCTAGGAGAAAGCTTGGATCTCAAAGTCACATGTAGAAACACAAAGTAACAAACGGGTTAGCATGATATTAAGTCAAATGAATGAGAATGGTGTGTCAATATGTAAACATATTCAGTGGTTAAAACCAATTCAAAAGCTAATGGGTTAATCAATGAAAAACAATCAAAGATCTATCATGTGATCATGGCAAATGAAATTAGACATACAAGACATCCATCACCTAAATTGAAATGGGATTTTCAATTTACAATATGACCACAAACCAAAGGAATTGATTAAATGGACAATTAAATGACTATTAATTCTAAGCACTAAAGTCTACCTAAACATGAATTATGATCAAAATCAAATAGAAAATTAGTAATCTAAATCATGAATTGAATTCTAATCTACATGATCATACAAATCAATCACATAATAGTCCAATTGAATGCAAATTAACCTAATGGGAAAATCATGGTAAAATCAATATCTAACTATCTTATCTAATCTTGAATTAAAATCAACAAAAGATGGACTAACCAAAAGCTAATGGCAAGATATGATAATCATGACATGATTAATAATGGAAATAATTCTGAAAAAATCAGGAATTAAGTCTAATTAACAAAATTGATTAGAACCTAATTTCTAATATAATTACCTAATCCTAATTAACCACGAATTTATCTAACTAATCACTAAAATGTTAATTCCTAATTTTTCTAAAACTAAGAATTAATATCTATTTCATACAAAAATCAACATCAAGATTAATAATAAAACATAATTAAAAATGGAGTTAATTAAATTAATCACAAGATTAATCATGATTAGGATGAACATGTTAGGCCGAGGGGGTATGAAAAATAGATTAAGGGTGTAGTGGACTCATGAAACGAAGAAAGAAAAGAAATATTCACCTGGGCCAAAGGCCCAAGCCTCCCCAAAAAATCCACTGACAGGGTTCTATGAAAGACCCATAATGCCTCCTCAAAAACTCAATGCAGTAACATCCTTGCGCGTGGATGAAAGATGGCAAAGTGAGAAACATATTGTACGATTCCGATGCAGTGACTCCGGGCAATCTTCTTCTTCACACCTTCATTTTTCTTATATTACTTCCGTTATGTGGTTTTTTGTCCTTCCATTTTGTTCCGTGTGCATAATTGTGCGCTTCGTTACTATGTGCTTCTTGCGTCGTTGTTTATTCGTTCATGTCGTATGCGTAGTGGCGGAGCCAGATAAAAAAAATTGGGATGACCGCTAACGTAAAATAAAGATTATAAATAAAATGTAAATAGCATTTTAAATAAAACATTAAAGTTAAAATAAATACAAAGTTAATTACTAAAAATTTAAATTACATGACTTAAAACTACCTTAAAGTAATGCTTTACGCGCTCCGAGTGACTTGAAATCGTCAATAATTGACTCCGAACTAATGCTTGCACTAATCTCCCTTTCAATATATACTGTCATGCTATCTCCAAGAAACCCATCATCCATCTTGTTTCTCAACTTAGTCTTAATAATTTCCATTGCTGAAAAAGACCTCTCAGTTGTGACCGTAGAAACGGGAAGAGTCATGATAAGACGAAGTAGTCTATCAATCAAGAAGTAAGTTTCAGCCTGTCCAGATGCAACCAAACATGAACATAGTTCTTGAATAGTTGATAAATTATTCAATTTTGATGCTTGACGAGCAACAAATAGAAAATATTTGAGTTGAAATTGCAAATTATTCTTCTCTTGATCACTAAAATCCATATGATAATATTTTTCAACTAAAGAACAAATAGTATCAATCCTAAAAGCTTTATATCCATCCTTAGGAGATAAAGAACAAGAAAGAGTTAACAAATCCATTGCATGCTCACTGAATCTGCTATTCAACTCTTGTAACTGTTTGTCAATGGTAGTGAAAAAGATTTCAACTTTAAAGTAATGTTGAATTGTGACTTGATTCTCTTCAAGACGGGAGCGTCCAAATCTTGTTGTTGAATGAACATCATTAAGATCAGGAATCTCAATACCATGCTTTTCACAAAAAGATACCACTTTAGTAAACAATATATCCCAACCATTTTCTCTCAAACCTTGAATAAGATGTTTTATTGAACGAACCAAGTTCATAGCATTAACTACATCTTGATCTTTTTTTGTAAGGCTTGACAAAGCATATCTGTTATTCCCATGATTTCTTTCATCAAGTGCAAAATAAATATAAAATCAAATGCCTTCAAGTAATTGTAACAACTATCTGCATCCCCACGTGTAGCATAACTCCTTCTATCTTTTGCATTTTTTTTTAAAACTAAACAAGTTGCTTTATACATGTTTATCAAGCTAGAAATTGAATCGTAATGTGATCCCCAACGAGTATCTCCAGCTCGTTTCAATGTACCAACTTGATTTGCACCTTTACCAGTTACAATCTCATCAATCTCTAACAAATAAGAAATTTCTTCTAATTGGGCAGCTTGTAACTCATCATGACGCTTTGTAGAAGAACAAACAACATTCACAACAAAGATCAGCTTCTCAAAAAAAATTATGAACAGGTTTGACTTCTCTTGATGATGTAACTAATGCAAGTTGCAATCGATGAGCAAAACAATGAACATAGTATGCATAAGGACAATCCTTCATAAAGAGGGCTTGTAAACCATTCCATTCTCCTCTCATATTGCTAGCACCATCATACCCTTGGCCACGAATGTTAGAAACATCAAGGTTATGTCAAGAAAGTATACCACATATTGCTTCCTTAAGAGTTAAAGATGTGGTGTCTTTAACATGTGCCACATCAAAAAATCTCTCTTGTATTAAACCAACTTTATCAACAAATCTTAATACAAGAGCCATTTGTTCCTTTTTTGACTCATCACGAGCTTCATCAACAACGATACAAAATTTGGAATCACCAATTTCCTCACGAATACTCTTTTTCACCCTACTAGAAAGAATTTGCAAGAGCTCTTTTTGAATTTGATGTGAAGTATACTTGCAATTTTGTGGAGCATTTTCCAACACAACTTTTTCAACTTCATCATTATAGGATGCTAAAAGTTTCAATAACTCAAGAAAGTTACCTTGATTTCTTGATTTGCTACTTTCGTCGTGACCCCTAAAAGCACAAGCTTGTAGTGTTAACCAATGAATAGTGTCAATTGAAGTCTTGAGTCGTAACCGATTATTCATTCTTTGACTTGAACTTTGCACTTGAATAACATTTCTAATATGACCATCTTGATTCAACAAGTCTTGACAAGCTTTCATTGCATTGTTGTGTGGTGAGCAAGGATCCTTCCCTATGTGTTTAAGAAAGGAACAATGTTTTCCATTCCTAACTTTCTTCCAATTTCTAAAACACATAGAAATAAAGACAAGTGATCCGGGACGTCCACTTAGTTTTTTGCTAAAAAGGTAACATGGTAAGCAATATGCGGAATCTTCAGATGGTGAATATTCTAACCATGATGGAAATATGCTAAACCAAGTATCTTGAAACCTTCTTAGATGATCCTCGTTACCGGACAAAGGATAGTTTTCTAAATGAATTTGATATGGACCCCATTTTAGATAAGCTCTTCGTATTGCATCCACTTGATTTGGTGGATATTGCCAAATCGGAGGACGCTTTCCAGGATCGCGTTCCAAAGAATTTTCAAAACCATGATGCTCTTCAATTGTTGGATTCTCAAGAACTGTTTCAGATTCGGATGTCGAGATTATAATTTCTTCATCCCTCTCTTCTCTTTCAATTTCACATGCTTTCCTTTTGAAAAAATAATCAATTTTCCTATTATTCATCTTTACTCTTCCTATAATATCATATCAGATCCAAAAATCAATTTAGAGAACATAAAAATTAAAAGAGAAAAAAATTAATAAACTTAATTAATCAACTTTAATCCGTTTTCAAATACCGGTAACTTCACTATTAGAAATTAGCAGCAATAATGATTAAATAAACCTTATTACAGTGTATAACTATATTTGTAAATTACAGTGTTATGAATTGGCTAATAAACCTCATATACATTATTTTAACACATCAAGAAAGAAGAACCCTAAAAATCTCAAAAACACAAATCAAGCAATCACTTTAATTTGTTACTTTTTATAAAAGAAGAATGAATAAATTTTTTTATCTATTAGATGCCGATCACTTTAATCTGTTTCGATTTCGGTGCCGGTAGCAAACCCATACGAGAAAGAAAGGAAAGGTAGGAGTTTTTTATCTTATATGTATTTTAACCTAACTTTGAATGAAAAAGAAAAAATAAAAATTAATTTTAATTTAAAATAAGGATGTTTTAGTAATTTAATATATATGAATTAAAAAAAAGTTGAGGGGTGGCCGTGGCCTTTCCACGTCCCCCCTCAGTTCCGCCACTGTGTGTGTTGCAAAGAGTGGGGACGGTGCTGGATCGTGACAGAGTTGTTTCGATTAGAAGGGGCGCATGATAGTTGTTGATTCTAAAACGAAGATGATGAATTGTTGGTGATACGTTATGTTGCAGAACAAAGATGGATACGTTGTTGCGTTCGTGATGAAGGGAGAGTGATGGTTGTTGATTCGTGATGAAGCATTACGTTGATGAACGACGAAGGATGCGCGGCGGTGACCTCCTCCAACTTGCGGTGAGTTTTTCTTATGCCTTTGCTCTTTCTGTTATGATTTTTCTGCGAATTTATGGTATTTGGTTGCTATGAGAGTTGTTCTTGGGAGGTTGGGGTTGAACAGTGTTTGAAGGTTGTTGAAGGTTGTCCTTCAAAGAAGTTGGTTGTGGAAGTTAAGATTGGAGAAGAAAAAGGAAATTCAGGTTTTTGCAGGGTTGTCATGAGAGATTTTTGGAGGGTGAATTATGGTTGGAGAATGGAGAGGGATTGGAGGATGGTGAAGGGTGAGGTTGAAGAAGAGGGTTGGTGCAGATTTATTATGGGCGTTTTGTAGTGAAGAAGTTCCTTCCCTTTTTGTTCTGCAGGATTGGTTATACATGGTGATTAGGAGTTCTGTTAGTTTTCAGTTGGAGTTTGTTATGTTTTTGGATGAGTTTCTTGTAGTAGTTTTAGTTGGTTAGGAAGTTTCTTGTAGTAGTTTTCAGTTGGAAGTTGGTTGCTATGAGAGTTGTAGTAACATTGGAATGTATTTGTTATTAAAACATGATTTGACTATACTATATAAGTTGTAATGGAATTTTGGTTAAATGACGGATTAGATTTTGGCTTATGGAACGGTTTTGAACGTCGAATGTATGGTTATGTAATGAAAATGAAGTGTGGATACATTGGTAAAAAATGAAATGAGAATATTGAGGTATGTATGGAAAATGAATGTTAGAGATTGGATAAAATGCTTGATGTTTGGAAATTGGTTTATAAAGTGAAATTGATGTTTGAATGGGGTTTGGATTAAAAATGGTTTATGCATTGTAATTTCAAAATGGAAATATTGTAACCATGAATGGATTGTAGATCTATTTGGAATGAAATTGTTTGTGGCTTTGGTTCATGTTCTAAAATGGAAATTGACTTGAAAATGGTTATTGATGTAAATTGAATGGAATTTGGGATTATTTTGTAGCATGAGTTTGGTTTATGATTTAGGATGAAATGATGTTGAATGCTTAAAAAGATGGAAAGTGGTTCATGTATTATGATTTGAAAAATAAGATGGTTGGAAAAGATGGTTGACTTTGGTCAATTGGTTGACCAAAAAGTCAACAGTTGATCAAAAGTCAACTTAGGTAAAAATGTGTATTTTCTTGTGGAAAACGAAAATGGACCATGATGATAATGCAACACACAAATGAACTGGGACCATTGTGAACCGATTATCCAAAGAACCAAACACAAATCAGGGTCTTAACAAACTATGAACATGAATGGACACCATGACTGAACATGGACCTAACTGGGTAGCCCAATGTTCATAAACTAGATGAAACACTCCAATCCAAGACTTGAAGTTCAATCATGCCAAACCAACCAAATGATACTTAATCACGCAACAAATTGTAACACCTTGAATGAATCCTAATCAATGAATCAGAACCATGAAATTATATCAAGCAAATGAATTATCCATAATACACCAGATGAATAAGATGAATCCTCAATATGACTGTACACAAATGGTGGTGATGCCACAACCAATAACTAAGGTTTCAAGCTATGCTCCATGATGAATACAACCAGGATGAAAAGTTCCTACACAACCTTGTCCATCACATGAACTCTAGCATGGAGACTTAACCTTCATTCCATGCCCTGTGTGGTCGAGGCCCTTGAATCCATGATTTTGAGATTTTCAAATGCAAGTGGAATATACTATGATATTATGAATATGTAGATGAGATGAATGCTTATCAGGATATGCAAATGTTTAGAGTTAGTGACCTGGATGAACTTATGAAGGGTATGGTGAATTTTGGGGTATGACAACTGCCCCTATTTGATCTTCTCAAACTTGAATGTATGGATAGTAAAAGCTACCGAACATTCAAGGTAGGTGTAAGACCCAAAATTTGACCCTAAGATCCCTCATGTTATCTCATTATATGCATTGGTTTTGAGATCACACCTTGGCATCCTCCTTACCCCTTATTCATTGGGTTTGCATTGGGAAATATCACCAAGCATATTTGATTGTATCATGCTTTGTTTTTAATTATTTACTAACCAAAATACCAAAAATATGTCAATGTATAGTGTAACTCTTTTGTAGGTAGTGTATGTGCTCACCTATGCTTCATCAAGCTCATATCTAGGGTTTGAGACCCTTAATACAAGGAGACCAATCAAGAAATGGTTCGCAATGACTCTAGACATCATATATGGATCCCCATGTTCTTTATTTATCATTTTGATCAATAATTCATCAAGAGTTTGAAGCTTGTTTGCCTTGGAAGCCCTAATTCATTTGGGTATCTTGTGTGATTTCCTCAATAAGTTTCTTCAACCTTTGATCAAATGTTTCAAAGGATACTTCATATTACATCATATTACAAATATATGATCCTCCATGAGTCCTAAAAATGAATAGAATGTCAAGCTAGCAAGATGGTTCATGGTGGTTGACCAGAGAAAGTCAATTGGTCAAAACTGGGGTTCCCTAGACCCTATATCCTACAATTATTGTCATATGAAAATGATTCCAAGAGAAAACTTACTCATAATGACATTACAAACAACTTTTATGTTGAAGTCAAGAGCTAGTTTTGCTTGGAAAGTCATATTTTATGGTGAAGGATTATAGGTCATTTTGTTTGAACCCTAGTTAGGAGGTCAGCTTCCCAAGACCATAACTTGCTCAATTTTTATGAGATGAAAGGCTTTCAAATTCCATGATCAAATTAAATATGTCCTCTTCAACTTTTATGTTTGGATGAAGTTCAAATTCAACTTGAAAATGCATGTGCCAAGAGGAAACATTATAGGTCATTTTGGGCCATTACCATTGAACAAGTGATTTTCCTCAACTTCTAAAATGCATAACTCCTTCATGCCAAATCCAAATGAGGTCAAATTTGTTATCCAATTGAATAGGTTTGAAAGAGATACAACTTTAATGAAGGAACTCGTTCCATTTGAAGTCCATAACAAAAGTTATTCAAGGTGGAAGAAGTGAACATATGACTTGGTACTTAGAAAATTTTCAAACATGTTTGATTTTCCAAACTTCTACCTCAAAATTCATGATGATCCAAGCTTCAAATGGAAACATGTTCAACATGAAATCTGTTCCCCTTAATCTCACCTTTCTAAAAAGTTCAAGATCATCTCATTTAGATCAATATTGAAGGACTTGCACATGGGTGCAATGCATGATACCATTTGGAAGATTGTCATAATCAAATTCATTTCAACATTGCATGGCTTAATGCATTGCTTTCAGTATGACTTGTGCACGATTTTGGACCTTTTCCAATCATTCTTTGGGCTTTGTACACGCCCATGCAAGCTCATGATGCGAAGTTGCTATTTTTGGATTTTCAAAAGAAAGTGTATGGAAAGCATATGAATTGGCTATAAATACAAGTGCAATGAGCTCAGAACTTCATCAACACCCTGCCCAAGCTTTGCCAGAAGAATCCAAACCCTCAATTCCATAGAACTCTTGAAGATTTCAATTGAAATCGAGCTTGAACTTCACCTTCTGTTTGGAAGTTCAAACTCCAAGAATTCATTTCCCTTTTCATTCTAATTGATCACTGCAAGCAAGAGGAAGAGAATCAAGTAAATCCATATCAAGATCTATCGAATTTGAAGCAACTCGAAGGTGAAATTTAGAAACTTCATCTCTTCGACTCTCTCTCAATTCTTCACTATTCTTTATGATTTTTGGTTGGCTGAAGTCCTACCAATGTAGGCAACAAGATTGAGTTGCTTTGAGGTCAAATCGAAGCAACTCAGATCATGAACCTCAAATTTCAAATCCATGTACCTTTCAATATACTTGGAATTGGAAGAAATGGAGGTCAGATTCGTGCTCCTGAGCATTTTTTTCTTCAAATTAGTGTATTAATTTTCCATTTTTCATGAAGTTGAGCTTGAACCAGACCGATGGTGATCACTGGAGAAGATGGCTGGAGTTAGGGCTCCGGTGGTGCGTTGGCGAAGCCCAGGCCATCTGATCTAATTTAAATGTTTTAATCTTAAGTGTTCATTGTGATTACCACGCGTACAATGCATTAACCAAGGAACATGGTGGAACGCGCGCGTGTGGCCATCAGATCTGCCACCTCAATTAATGGGGGAGATCTGATGATCCTTTTTTTTAAATTTCTTTTTAAATTTTGATTTTATGTTTAATCCATTTATTTTGTTTAATTCATATTAATTTCATTTTTAATCCAAAAGATATGGGACTTTCACCAAAAATCTTTAAATATTTTTCTCTTTCATTTTCTGAATTAAAATTATTTTTTTGGATTAATTTTGATATTTTTCATGAATTAAATGTTTTTGTGCATATTTTTAATTGTTTAAAAATACTTATGACTTTTCCAAAATCATGAAATTTTTTGCCTAAGGTCCTTTGACCTTGTTTGACCTAGGATAAATCTCTTATTTATTTGGTGTTTTGAAGAGGTTTTAGGTTTTGGCCAATTTAAATTGAATTTTAATGCATTTTTTTATTTGATTTTTAATTGATTAATTGTGTAAAAATTATGTTGAGCTATTGCTATGGTCTTATTATGTTTGACTATTTGTTTGGGCCTTGGTCAAGGTTTATTTGATTTTTGTTGGATTAAAATAATTGGATTTAGGGGATTGATGAAATGTACATTTCATCTTCTAAAATGAATGAATAATTTTAATTTGATAAAATTCCTCCCATGACCAATTTGTGTTAAAATAATTTTAATTTTAATTTGATGAAATTAACATTTGCTAACAAGTATCATAGATTCAAAGGTTTGAGTTTGATCTTACTTAACAAAAGCTTATTGTTTTCCAAAGGATCAAGCCCTAGGGATTGGGGTGTTACAGTCAATGTGGAAGTATAGTCTTGGACCAATGCTTGAAGCCCTAGTTGGTGATTCCTGGTTGCTTGGTTTAGGACCATTGATTTTCCTGATTTACATCTTGATCTTTGGTGTGTGATTGAAACCCTAATCATGTGTGCTTGACACTTGCAGATTGGTTTGTATATCAATCTTTCATATGAAACCCTAACTCATGGAAGATGTTTGATTGTTCATCGTGATTTGCGTCATGTCATTGCCATTGAAATCATTCATTAAGTTCATTTGATGACCATGGTCTCGTAACTTGGATTAGTCAAGTTCGCACATTTGTTCATTCAATATTCATGCATTGGTGTAAAGATCACAGTGTATTCAAGTTCCATTTATTTAAGTGTCTGGGTCCGTTGACTTGAAGTTCATAGTTTCGTTCATGGTGCATTCATGGCCCATTTGGTCAAGAGTTATGGCCCATTTGTTCATGGTTTCGTGGTCCATGGGATCCAAGTTTCATTCCATCTTCATTCATTAGTGCCATGGTGTATCAAGATTTTATTCATTTCTAGTCCTATTGATTCAAATTCAATGTCCATTGTTGGTCAGGAAATTTCATTAATCCCTCGATTTCCACCTCATTCATCTCATTCAAATTAGTTTTAGAATGCATATAAGCCATTTATTTCATGGTAAAAAGTGATCATTTTATATCATTCTATTTCATGCGTTTCATCAGGACATCTGACTGAAAAAAGCATTCCATTCATTGATTACTTGTTGATACACATTGCATTTAAAAGATTACAAAGTTTATTATATTTGTGCATAAGTTGACTTTTGGTCAACTATTGACTTTTTGGTCAACCAGTTGAAATCGTTTTCATTGGTCGTTTGTTACCTATGGATTTTTTCCACTTGTATGGCATTGATAAAAAGGCATTTGGAACTAGGTGCGTTCTATTATCGAATATGCATTCGTTAGAACTTGCATACACAGTTTGAATAGAAGCAAAGTTGGTTAGAATGGATACAAACCAAGTCATTTTCGATACGAACCACTTTTGAAACTCAAATTTAATTCAAATCCAAAACCATATTCATACATACATGTTTCTACCAAATATATGTCCATCTTTACAACAACCATAAACCATATTTCACCAAGAAAAAGCATCCTACTTACAAACCATGCCCATACATGCACACACCATTTAACAGGAACAATAAGCAGGCAGTTAGTTTCATTTACAATCATGGCCTATGTGGACAAATTTCACACAGTTCCAATTTACTAAATTCAATCCAAATTATTTCTAAACGCATCATGAGTCATTCAAACCAAAGCCATTGCGTCATTTCACGAACCTTTGATTACAATGTTCGAAATAAAATGCAAAAATTCAAACCGACACATTCACATTTCAAAGCTGCTACAACCTTGGGCAATGCCCGAAATTACCACGAATTCCCATTTGTTACATCCAATTTTCAAATTCACAAAATAGAACCCTCATGACAATAGAACACACAAAAGTCGAACACAAATAATCCTAAATCGAGCAACTTTGCCGCCTACCAAATTCAGAGTTACTAATCCTAACCACATATATGCTCAAAAAGCCGATTACGAGCCAAAACCAGTCTGCAATGCATCAATCTAATCAACCACGAGCCTATCATAAATTTTGCACTATTAAGGGAGCCAACCTGCTGCAGAACAACATTGCCCACTAGTTATATACTGGCAACGGTCTGCAATGCATAACAACCGGATCAAGACTCCAGAAACGGCATAATCTGCAACAAAGCAAGGCAATGTAGTCACAATTCGTTCACTAATCGACCAATAATTCATTTCATATAATTGCTAACAATATTGACAATAATATATAACATAACAATAGTAGACTAAGATTAACATAACTGAAAATTCTGCTATAACAACCTGTAAAACCATAGCAAAAATTCCAATTCATAATCTTCCAATGCATAACAGAAAACTGTCATAGCCATATAACACACTTCTAACCAACTCAAAATATTCTAACTGAATTCTCTAACAACTTCTAACAGAATTGGGGCGTCTTCATCTTCATCTTCATGCCACACGCACAAATCTGAGAATCTTCATCTTCCATCTCCATGCACGGACCTGAATACGAATCCACATTCTTCGTTTCGATCCACAACGAATACAAGCAGTCATTCCTTATCACGATGCATCCCGCACAACGATCATGAATTAGACGACGACGATGTAAACGCATCACCATTCAGAATCGGACAACCACGACGCAGAGACGGTACGAATGTAAGAATCCGGGTTGAGTTTCGCATCGAGTTCACATTGATTCACGCGGCCACCGAAAAAGATCCAAGCGCCGATGGAAAGGTTTTGCTTCACTTTTGACAAATGGTTCTCGTTTTACTGTGTTTGTTAGGAACGTGAGGGATCCTGGGTTGTCTAAACCCGGTTGGAGGTTTTTTGGGGAAGCATGGGCCAAAGGCCCAAGCGATTTTTTTCTCTTCATTCCCTGAACCATACCACCCCTCCATGGATCTCACCCTTTAGCCCAATATGTTCTTAATTAAGATTTCCCCCATTAATCCTTGATTAACCCTCACTTAATCATTTTAATTCCATTTTTTGTATTAATCTTAATCTTGTTGACTAGATTTGTTAATCTAGATTGTAATTAGGATTTTTTCTTGATTAGGAATTAATATAGTTTTGGTAAATAGGAATAGTTAGGATTAATTAGGTAATTGGATTAGAAATGAGGTTTTAATGAATTTGTTAATTAGAATTAATTCCTGATTTTTTTTCAGAATTAATTCAGCTATTGTTAACCTTGCCATGATTAGAATAATTGGTCATTAGGATGGATTCGTGATTTTTGTGGATTAGGAATCGATCATGGTTAATTAGGTTCAATCAAGAATTGTAGTTTAATTAGATCGATTATATTTAATCACCTTTTTGTCCTTAAATTTGATCTTGATCATCTGGTTGGAAGTTAGATTTTGGATTTAATCTTGTCATGCCTTGTTTTAATTTTAGTTCTTTGTTGATCTTATTTACATTTTATGGATTGGATTAACATGGTTAAATGTAGACTTTTTCCATAATTGTAAATTGACTGTTTTGCCTCTGGATTTAGAAATAGTCCATTTTTGCATGTTCCCATAGTTTAGGATTTGAGAAAATATTTCAAATAAACATTAACCTTTTAGGTAGTTATGCATTCACTTTCAACTAATTTTTTCCCATCGATTTAGTTGATCAAAGTACGCTTTGATCAACTAAATCCTTTGATTGTTCTTAATTCCCCAAGCTTAGTCGGGTGATCAAAAGACCCTTGATCACTTGATAAAGCAAGTCCTTGTGATCAAGATGCTGGATACTGGATCTCCAACTTCAATCAAGACTCAAAGATCAAGATCGAGAGATGAAGCAATTCAGATAAGTACAAGACAAGACTACTATTCAAGCACTATAAATGTCGAACTCAACACTTGTTAATCATGAGTTAAGTTATGTGCCGTCAGTCTTAAGTAATAGAGAAGGAATGAGATTGGAGAATTCCTACCCTCATTCTGAATATCTTTGGGTGCGGGACGAATGACCCGTTTTCTCATCGTATTCACCTATATTCATCGGCTTTAGCACAACTCGATTCAAGTTGATTGACAAGCCTCTTCATCATCCAAATACAACCCTCCATCATGGGAAGCTATAAGGAGATTCAAATTCAACACTCATCGATTATGATGTGAATTGCGTGTCATGAGCCTTAAGTAATAGAGAAGGAATGAGATTGGAGAATTCCTGCCCCTATTCTGAATATATTTGGGTGCGGGACGATTGACTCAGGTTCTCACTGTATTCTCCTCTACTCATAGACTTTAGTGCAATTTAAATCGAATAATTGATAAGTCTTGCCATATAGGCATGAAGATCAGACTGAAGATCGGACTTCCACCTTTCAGGGTTTCACTTTCTATCCTTTTGTCCTCCCAGTAAAACTAAAATCATTTTGTGAATAAACTCAAAAACAATTAACCCTATGATTAGGATTGTACGATACATGCCTTAAGCAATGGAGAAGGAATGGGACTGGAGAATTCCTACCCCCATTCTGAATATCTTTGGGTGTAGGACGAATGACCCAATTGCTCACTGTATTCATCTCTATTCATAGACTTTAGTATAATTCAAATAATGACTTTCATTTTAGAATAAAAAGAAAAATCACCCCATTAAACCCAGTTTTTCCTTTGGGCTTCTTTTTCAGTTTAAAACCTTTTTAAAAATGACGTGTTACTTCCGTTCTGCCGTGAACGACGCTTAAGCCTCCATGTGCGAGTAAGCAATGTTTAATTGCTAGAGTGCCGATCCGAGTTCATCCATTCTACCGCAAACAGACAGACGCTTAAAACTCTCATGCTCGAGCATACAAGTCAGTCGATAGTAGAACGCGAACGTTAATATTGTCCATTAAAAACAACTAAAACACCCATCCTAGTTCCACGAACTACGGAGCTCTGATTTCCTCATTGCATGAATGAGGATACGTAGGCACGAGGGCCCAAATCCTTGGCGAACACAATTATTTATAACCTCTATTTTCACACTTATCTATTAACCCCGTTTCCCTTTCCGCGAGTAATTTTTAGATAATAACACCTATTCTTGCAAAGAACATTCAAAACGGTTCCTATGGAGTTCCATGGATGTTAGGGGTGCTAATACCTTCCCCTTGCATAACCTACTTCCTTACCCATTTCTCTTTCCCTCAGGTTTTATCGATGTTTCCTCTTTCCTTCGGGAATAAATAAAGTTCAATGGCGACTCTGTTGTATCTTTGAGCATGCGATGCGCTCGGGTATAATTTGCGTAGCTTCAGCTGGGGACTCTGCTGGGGACCTTTTCCTAAGCAAGTCGATCCCAATTTTGTTTGTTCTCTTTATGAGACTAGGTGTTTACCTTCATTGCTTTACTCGCTTTATTTATGTTATTTATTGCATTACTTTACTGCTTTAAATATTCATATGTTGTATTTTGGATATTATCTTCCATATTACCTGTTGGGATGGGATGATACTATGTGAGAGAAGCTCTACATCCGAGCTTGAGCATACAAATATGATAGATTCGTGGATAGTTGTGTCGGCCTGCGTTTTGCGTGTTGGGTTGTCACAAGAGCCACACCCAGACTAGACTCACTTGAAAATACTTTTGTCCTGTGAGAATTCACTACGGCAGGGTATTTTCATTTGACTCAATGACTCTGGGAGACCTTTTAGGTACCACCTTTGAGGATTAGTACACACCTGTGAGAGGGCTATTGGGTTTTTTCTGAAGGAAACCAAGACCCTTCATACCATTGATCTCTTACATACGTCGGACCTTTGATCCTATATTGAGTTACATGGACATGTTATTATTCAGATTTCTTAGATCACATCAGATTATTGATCTTATGTTGAGTTGTCCAGACTGTCTAGGTAATGCTGGACCTTTGACCTTATACCATGTGATATGGCCAGATTATCCAGAATCTCTAGATATTATTGACCTGTTGAATCTATGATGTCGCATTCCATTTCATCACATCATTCAACATATGCATTCCTTCGGGAACATAAAAACATGTTGGATTCATGCGTAATTACATCCCATCAGACCTATTCAGGAGGACTCATTGTTGTTTTCCCTTCGTCCAGAACCTGCTACGATCAAGCTGACTTCTCGACATTCATACAACACGCGTAGTAATCAGAAGCTTCTCATGGATCAATTGGAGCAGAATCAGGCTGTTATGAGGGAAGATATGACCACTGTGAAAGCCCAGATATGTCAACTTATTGAAGCCATACAAGCTTTGGCTAGAGGACCAGAGGAAATGCGTTAGGATAATCTAAGAGCCACCTTTTCCAACCCTGCTATTGTGACGGTACTAGTAAATCCTCCAGGAGGGTTTGGTACACCTGTTATAGCTAAACCACCTCCCGAGAGAGACCTAGTATACCAGAATGCTGCTCAGACGTTCAACATCCCTGTCAGTGGGAGAGCTCAACTTGAGATCAAAGATAATCATGAGGATTTCTTCACTACAAAGGCTGATTCGGTATATGATGCTTTTGATCCTTCTCATACCGACCTCGAACAAAGATTTTGTATGATGGAAGACAAAGTAAAGGCAATACAAGGTCCCGATACCTTTGGGTTGGATGCTGCTGACATGTGCCTAGTGCCAGGCATGGAAGTTCCTCCTAAGTTCAAGGTTCCAAACTTTGAAAAATATCAAGGGATCACTGTAAGACCCTAATTTTGACCCTAAGATCCCTCATGCTACCTCATCATATGCATTAGCATTGGGATCATACCTTGGCATCCTCCTTACCCCTCTTTCATTGGGTTTGTTTTCAGAGAGATCACAAAGTACCATGTGATTGTATCATACTTGTTATTTTATCATCTTTACTAACTAAAATACCAAAAATATGTCTTTGTATTTGTCTAACTCTTTTGTAGGGAGGGCACATGATCACCATTGATCATTCAAGTTCAAAACTAGGATTTAAGACCCTCATTGCTAAAAGCTCAACCAAGAAATGATCCAAAATGGTTATAGGCGTCATATATGAGTCCCAATGATCTCTACATGTTATCTTAATCAAGAATTCTTCAAGAGTTTAGAGTTGGTTTTCCTGGGAAACCCTAGTTTATCGAGGTATCTTGAGTAACTTCTTCAACAAGCTTATTCATCAATTGATAAAATTTATCAAGGGACACTTCAAATTCCATCATCGTATGCATATATGATCTCCCATGAGTTCCAAAAGTCAATAGAATTACAAGTTAGCAAGTTGGTTGATGGTGGTTGGCCAGATGAATTCATCTGATTAAAACTGGGTCCCCCTAGACCCTATCTCCTACAATTTTTATCTAATGAAAATGATTCCAAGAGAAACGTTACTCTAAATGACATTCCAAACAACTTTCATGTTGAGGTCTAGAGCTATTTTTGCTTGGAAAGTCATTTTTTATGTTGAAACATTATAGGTCATTTTGTCTAAACCCTAATTTGAAAGTCAACTTCCCAAGGCCATAACTTGCTCAATTTTTATGAGATGAAATATTTTAAAGTTGCAAAATCAAATTCATGGTGTCTACTTAAACTTTTATGTTTGGAGGGAGAGCTAATTCAACTTTTATGGGCATGTTATATGAGGATACATTATAGGTCAATTTGGACCAATACCATTGAACATGTGATTTTCCTCAACTTCAAAAATACATAACCCATTCATCCCAAATACAAATGATGTCAAATTGGTATCCATTGTGAAGGTTTGTGAGAGAGCTACAACTTTGATGAATACACTTTTCTCATTTGGAACTCACATAAAAAGTTAGCCAAGGTGGAATAATTGAACATATGACTTGACACTTAGAAAATATTTTGACATGTTGAAATTTCCAAACTTCCACCTCAAAATTCACCATAATAAAAGTTACAAATGGAAAAGTGTTCAACATAAGAGTTTCTCCTCTTGATCTAACCTTTCCAAAGAGTCCAAATTCATCCATTTTGGACAAAGTTTGAGGGGTCTGTGCATGGCTTGAATAGGGTTGTATCAGTTGGCCAGAATCATGTTTCAAACATAAATACATATTTGTCTTGCATCACAATTCTCATTCAGACTTCATTTCACTTACATTTGGACCTAATTGAGTTGTTTCATGGGCATGTACATGCCCATGCAAGCGTTCACTTCACATTGCCAATTTTGGAAGCATTTTCAAGTGTGCAAATATCACTTACATTTTGCTATAAATAGAGGTTCATTGCATTAGTTTGAAGGACCTTGCGCGCCAGCTTTGCCTCCAACCGTTGAAACCCTCACAATTCAAAGGAAAAGCTGATACATTTCACTTGAAATTTGAGTTTGAATCTCACTGTTTGTAGATTCAAGAACTCCAGGATCCAAAGCCTTGTACCATTCCTAATCTACTTCTGCAAGCTCCATAAGCAAGATCAAGCACGAATTGAAGCAAGAGAGATCCAGTTCTGCACAACATTGAAGGTATTTTTCCAGATTTTTCTTTTCTTCGATTCTCCCTCAATTCTCATCAATTTTCTTGG
This sequence comes from Lathyrus oleraceus, assembly GCF_024323335.1. Classification (NCBI taxonomy): domain Eukaryota; kingdom Viridiplantae; phylum Streptophyta; class Magnoliopsida; order Fabales; family Fabaceae; genus Lathyrus; species Lathyrus oleraceus. The sequence goes on from NC_066583.1 coordinate 259,118,868, forward strand.
ATCCTTGGTTGTCTGAAGTCCTACCAATGTAGGCAAGAAGATTGAGTTGCTTTGAGGTCAAATCGAAGCAACTCAGTTCATACACCTCAAAATTCAACTTCATGTATCTCTTAATATACTTGGAGTTAGGTTAAATTGAGGTGATATTCGTGATCTACGCCATTTTTCTTTAAGATCATGTCCTACTTTTTCATTTATGTGATGGTGATGAGAGAACCAGTCCGGCCAGGGTCATAAGAGAAGATGATCGGCACTTTGCTCCGATGATGTGTTGAATGTGTTATGAGCCATTGGATCAATTCAAATCGTTTTAATCTTGAACGTTGCTTTTGAATACCAGACGTGTGGCGCGCTGACTCAAGCGTATCATGGAACGCACATTTTCCACCACTTGATCTGCCACCTCAATTAATGAGGGAGATCAAGTGGTCCACATTTTTCCGATTTAATTGATTTTCATTTTATTTCTTTTATTTTCATTAATTCATATTAAATTTAATATTGATCCAAAAAATATGAGAGTTTCACCAATTTTTTTAAATAAAATCCTCTTTCATTTTCTGAATTAAAGTTATTTTTTGGATCATTATTAATATTTTTCATGATTTAATTGATTTTGTGAATAATTTTAATTGTTAAAAAATACTTTTAAGTTTCCAAAAATTCTGAAAACTTTTCGCCAAGGTCCTTTGACCTTGTTTGACCTATGATAAATGTCATGGCTATTTCTTTGGTGTTTTTATGAGGTTTTAGGAATTTGACAAACCATATTTAATTTAATGCATTATTTTTATTATTTTTAATTGATTAAATGCCAAATAAATTATGTAGAGCCATTTTAATTGACTTTATGAGTTTGACTTGTGTTGTTGGGCCTTGGTCAAGGTTGATTTGACTTTGTTAGGTTAAAATCATTGGATTTAGGGGATTGATGGAACGTACATTCCATCTCCCAAAATGAATGAATGATCTTAACTTGGTAAAAGTCATCCTTTGTTCAATTTATGTTTGATCCATTTCCCCTCCCTCTTCATCTCATTCCCCTTCTTTATGTATTCATGTCATGAACCTATAATGTCTTTATATCCTAAGGCTAGTTGATTGCAAAATCAACATAAGTATGGATGAGATTAGGTCCCCCACGTTGCATATTCTTTTTGTGTGTGGGTGATGTAATCACATAGAGGTGAAGTTTTATTACTTGAGGGAGCAACTATTTGAATGGAGATTGAAGTTGGAACATTGCTAAAGTGAAGATCAAGTGGCTGACCTACTAGGCAAAGGTGTAATACTGTGACATTCAATAGATTAAAGAAATTAAAGATATTAAAGGCATTAAAAAACTTTAATTAAGATGGTGCATTTTAAAACTTATAATTTTTTTTGTATTCGAGTAAAAGATAGTGGTAGTCGAATATCAAGTTGTGGCATCCGAATACAAGCGTAGAGATTTTTTTTGTTAATTGGTTATTTAAGATTAGTGTATGCAATGTTGTATATATACCATATTTGAGTTTAATTTAATAAGACTCTCTCTCTCTCTCTCTCTCTCTCTCATACACACACACATGCACGCACACACACACACACAATGTTTCTTGTTCCAATAAGAACACCATAACCCTTTGCATACTAAACATCTTATTTCAAACTGACATCGACATCTTAATAAAAGACAAAAATAGCATAGCTATCGAGTTCAACACTGAGTTCAAAAGAACCATCCTACCACGTAAACTAACAAATTTATTCCTCTAATAAGTCAGTCTCTTAGTAACTAGGTTGACAATGGGGTCCCAAGCCTCTTCCTTCTTCAGGTTCTCATCCACCGGAAGCCCTAGGTACTTAAAGACGAGGGATTCCACCTTACAATATAAAAACGATTGTACTAAATCCAAGAAAGATCTCCCACATTCAACCCAAGCGGAGAGTTCTTAGTAAAATTAACTAATTGAGATATGATGCTAGCTCAAAACTTTTAAGAACCGTCTTGATAGTTAAAATATTATCACTAAACGGAACCCCGCCAATATCGTGTCATCAGCATACTAGAAATGAAACACCTGCAATTCATCTGTACCCACCTTGAATCATTCGAAGATACCAACAAGAACAATAAGGGAGTGGATTCTCTCCCGTCACATTATAGTTCAATTAGATTTGAGCCATTGAAACATATACTCAAAAATATTAAAAAAAGAAAATGTTTGGCTTTTAAGGTTTGGATTCAAACTGAATCATATCCAGTGTACTGGAGGCAATCCCTTCCCCCCAAAAAAAACCCGCTCTTTCACCATTCTTTTAGGGTTACACTAAGACTCTCTGCCACTTCAAAAAATATTACATATACTATTTTTATTTTTTTGTATTTTATTTTATGAATATTATTATATGTACAATTTGATGTGAAGAAGTGGATTTGGGTTGACATGATGGACACAGTCACATCAAATTCATAATACTCTCTTTGTTCTATAATGAGTGACCGAGTTAACTATTTCACATAAATTAAAAAAAAAAGAGAATGCTATGAAATCTTTACCCAAATAACCCAGTTTTTAAAAAAAAATCCCAAAATAACACAATTTTTTAAAATTTTCCCAAAATACCCCACTTTAAAGAGGAGGCGCCAGATGAATTGGTGCATGCTCTTACATCTAGAGAGGAGGCACCAATTGAATTGGCTAGTCCATCTCGTGTTTCCAATCCAATTGGCTAATATGTGTTAAGTTTTAAGAGAGGCGCCAATTGGTCTGACACCTATGTGTGTTTCGTATTTTTTTTAAAAGCATTGTACATGATAGATAAAGTCAAAATCAAACCAATTCATATTAATATTAATACCCGATTACACAAAAAAGACTAATGTCGATTACCGGGATCACCTAACCTACCTCCGGTCCCACATCCCCTAGCTACCCGAATTCGTGGCCCTAACCCACATTGATGATTCACCCTAGGTGTTTGAGTATCTGAGGGCCCAGGAACATCACCACCAACTGCAAGAGATTGCCTGAGATAGTCAGACAAATCAACGTAGTTCTATGTATGCATCAAAGGGGTACCATCATAGCCGAGTTCATGACCTATGCCAGAGTAGTTGGGTTGTGTTTTAGTTGTTGGAGGGCGACCGAGACGATTGAAGGGAGACATTGGTGTGAATGATGCGCCGATGAAAGGTTGAAATGATTGTTGTGGTATTTGGTAGACATATGGTTGTTGAAGGTTTTGGTTTTGATATGTTTGGGATTCTTGGCTATGGTAGGAGGAGGGACGGTTGGTGTTAAATGACCGTTGAGTGTTTTGGCTAAGGCGGCTATGATAGGGTGATGTGTTGGGTACATAGCGATGTTGGATGTCTTGATGATGATCTAGTTATTGGTGGTGGTACGGGGTATGCTCTTGGTATTGTGGTTTGGTGTCTGGCATGTTAGAGTTGTAGGTTTGTGTATTTGTGGATCAGAAATTTTGATGGATATGGGGTTGTGAGTAGCCAGTCTGACAATGTTGTTAGGGGTTAGATGTTGAGCCTTCTGGTGTACAAGTTGTCTGGTGTGGGTCGTATAGGTACATTTCCTCGGAGATGAACTCAAATCCAACTAATTTGTATCAAGCCATATAATTACGACTTGGTTTTTCTTCAATTGGCATCACAACATCTATTAAGACATGGTCTTGACGGTGCTTCTATTTGCGGCACTCAGATCTAGCGAAGCTTTTCCATAGGTTAAAGTTCCATTGGTCGTTAACTTTGCGTAGATACCATTCTCCTAGGTTTTCTAGGGGATCTGGGATGTGTTCAAGCATACCGAACTGCAATTTAACACGGTTACTATTGTGCATCTCCATAGTGGTGAATCTTATGATCGGTGTGCATGTAGTCCAAACGACTGCGTCTTGTTCATTGATTTCATGGTCATGATCCAAATTTAGATATGGACGCCAAATGAACGGAAATGTAAACATATACTAGATTATAAATTTGGTAGAAGAAATTAACAAATTATTACGAAATAATTAGGTTAATGGCCATACATCTGTTGGTCAAAGGTGATCCAAGAGATTGCGATACTGGATAATACAGTATCTAGGACATCTGTTATAACTCATACCACGTACTGACCATCTGCACCATACAAGTAAAAATATTATTTAGAGATAATAATCGGTAAAGTAGATGTGTCTTTGTATGCATTTTTACACAAAGAGCTATAAAGATAAGCCAAACAAGCGGAACCCAACTGTAACTTCCTATTCTATCTACATGTCTTAGTAAAGGTAAATACATAACATGCATACTAGAACCACTACCTTCGGAAAATAAAAATAAACCAATTAAAATCATAATGTAACACCTAGTTTTTATTATTCGAGCCTCTTCGGTAGAATTCTCATCTAATTGTAAGCTGTTATAATATGCCTTAAGGCGTGAAAGGAGTATACCTTGATCTCTCGAGTTATCATCTAACAAATCAGCACCCAAGAGGTCCATGCAAATTGAATTCGCATAGTTAGTTTTACCATTTATCGCCTTACCTTCGATAGGCAGTCCCAATAACATATAGACGTCTTCTAACGTCACGATACATTCACTAGTTGGAAACCAGAATGTGTGTGTCTCGGGACGCCATCTTTCACATAATGCAAGAATAAATTTATTATCCACCGACCAAGACATTATTTAGCTTATATGTCCAAAACCGGCGAGTTCGATATACAGTTGAATCACTGGGTCCATGTGTACAAATTCGTGGGTTCGAGTTCGAAACCTAGAAACATTCTAAAAAAGAAACAACAAAATACGTTACTTTATAAAAGATAAACAACAAATACGTTACTTGATTAAAAATTATTCTAGAAAAGTAATACAAGAATTAAACACTTACATAAGTTGCTATGTTTGCAACTGTGCCTCTGTGCGATTCACCCATAGTGAGGAGAGACATCTTGTCGGAGTAAATATTTGAAATAGTGGTTGTTGCAGATGACAAAAGTGATTGTTGTAGAGGAAGAAGTGATTGTTGGTTTGGAAAAAATGAAGTCGACCCAGAAGCAGAAGCAGAAGTCAACTTCGTTAATGAAGAAGAAGAAAAGACCGAGACACCGGTCGATCATATGTTGAACAACAACGTTGAAGATGATGATCATCCAACACCATTACCTCCAAGTAATGTATATAATCCGCCTCAACATATGACAAACATGGATCTTAATGACAATGAAACATCCAACATTGTTTTTTATAACTTGTATCCACGACCAAAGGGTGAGTTAAATGTGAGAGACATGTTCCGCACTAAAGAAGAACGTGTGCGAGCTATCAAAAAATTTCACATGAATAACTCTGTTGATTTCACCGTCAAACGCACTGATTCGAGAAGGTATGTCATCAAATGTTGTAACATCCTTTGTAAGTTTCGGTTGGCTGTGTCTCACAAAAAGAGAAACGACTCTTAGGAGATAGCTTCTATAGACCCATCTCACAGCTGCATTGCAACTAATGTTGAACAAGATCGCCGTAAATTAAGCGTTGCATTGATATGTCAAGACATTTTGCCGTTTGTTAACAAATACCCATCAGTGAAGGTGAGTATAATAATATCTCATATCGTCACAAGATATAATTATACTCCATCTTATAAGAAAGCGTGGATTGCGAGGACAAAGGCTATTGAACAGGTATTCGGCAATTGGGAGGATTCATACAAAGAATTGCCACGATTTTTATGGGCCCTAAAAACATACGTACCAAGAATTGTTACAGTTATGGAGACATTGCCAGCATTTACGCCAGACGGAACTTGTGTTGCTGAAAATAGAATCTTTCACCGCCTCTTTTGGGCGTTTGAGCCGTGCATCAAATATTTTGCATTCTGCAAACCTATTATTCAAATTGATGGAACATGGTTATACGGAAAATACAAGAGTACTTTGCTTATGGTTGTTGCACAAGACGACAATAATAATGTCTTTCCCATTGCCTTTGCTCTGGTTGAAGGTGAAACCGCTGGTGGTTGGGGTTTCTTCCTTCGACATCTCAGAACACATGTCGCTCCATAAGTCAATCTCTGTTTGATTTCAGATAAACATGCTTCCATTGAGAGTGCTTACAATAACCATGATAACGGATGAGATGATCCTCCTTCTACCCATATCTATTGCATTAGACATATTGCACAAAACTTCATGCGTGCAATCAAAGATAAGAACCTTTGTAAAAAAGTGGTGAATACAGGGTATGCTCTAACTCAGTCGTCATTTCAACATTACCATGATGAAATTAGATTGTCTAATGCAGATGCAGGAAGATGGGTGAATAACATACCAGTAGAGTAGTGGACAAGGGTATTTGACAGAGGTTGTCGATGGGGCCACATGACAACAAACCTTGTGGAATGCATGAACAGCGTATTCAAAGGCATTAGAAATCTACCAATAACCGCTTTGGTCAGAACAACCTATTTTAGGTTGGCTGCTACCTTCGCAACCAGAGGTGAAAGATGGAGTGCCGTGTTAATGTCGGGTCAAATATTTAGTGAATGTTGTATGAAAATGATGAAAGAGGAAAATATCAAAGCTAGCACACACGCGGTTACAGTCTTTAACCGTCATAGGCAAAATTTCAGTGTACAGGAAACAATGGACCATAATGAGGGGAGGCCAAATTTATCCTATGCTGTCAAACTAAATAGAAGTTGGTGCAATTGTGGAAAGTTCCAGATCTTCCGTATTCCTTGCTCCCATGTCATTGCGGCATGCGTACATACTCGCCAAGACGCTTACAACCATCTATCTGATGTTTACAAGGCCATTACCGTCATGAATGTGTATAACAAAAGCTTCCCAGTGCTACCAATGGAGGAATACTGACATCCATATGAAGGTGACATAGTTTGGCACAATGATGAGATGCGAAGAAAGAAAAAAGGATGGCCAAACAACACGCGTTTTAGAACAGAAATAGATACGACTGATAAAATGATAAGATTATGTAGTATATGTCGTCAACCAGGACACAATAAGAATAAATGTCTCAATCTAGGAGCAACATCTGCATCATAATTTAGTATCTCCTTTCAATTTTTGTAACCTTGAATTTTTATATATCATTATCTTTTTGTTACAACAAGGTTAACAACAAACATCACTACAACATAAGCCAACTTAAAATAGAACATTTCTAACTGATTACAACAATCAAATTGATGTCATCTCGTCCAAACATCATTTCCCTAACATCCTTATCAGTTTTGACTCACACCCAACTAAATATACTATCGAGTCTCTCAATACTTCTATTTTTTTCCCCTTATGGTATTTTTCCATCTAACCAACGAACCAACTCCCTCTTCAATTGATCGAAAATACAGATGTTCCAGAAGAGCATCAACATTTGAGGCTTTTCTCTCGAATAAATCATTTTTCCATAGCGACGACGAACATCAAACATGTTTGTAATATGACGAAATGAGATGTGGAAAAATGAATCACACAACATATCTATTTATAACCAAAAAAATTCACATTATACTGAGACGTCAAACCAATTGGCGCATCCTCTTACAAATAACACATGGGCGCCAATTGGATTGGCAGCACCATGTGCTGTAGCCAATCCAATTGGCGCCCCCACTTAAAGTTTAAGGGTAGGCGTCAATTGGATTGACAACACCATGTGCTTTATCCAATCCAATTGGCGCCCCCACTTAAAGTTTAAGGGTAGGCGTCAATTGGTCTGACGCCTATGCCTTACATATTTTTTTTTTGAAATTGGGGTAGTTTAGGAATTTTTTTGAAAACTGCGTTATTTTGGATTTTTTTTATTTAAAAAAGTGGAGTATTTGAGTAAAATTTTGTATGCTATTTTTACTAAAGTACCCTTATTATGTAAGGGATGAAAGTAATATTAATTAAATGATAAAATTTAAAAAAATGCATTCAAATTAAAATGAGACATTCATTTTAAGACACTCTTTTATACTAAATAGATCATTCATTATGGGACACGGAGGGAGTAATTCGAGTGTGGAATAGAATTATTTTAGTGACATTATTAGTAGTGATTAGTAGAATTAGGTGTCGGAAATATAAAAGTGGGAATATTTTGGGTAGACTAAAATGAAGTTGACATATCAAAGAAACACGTATACATGTCTGAATGAGTGTCCGTGAAAACTATTAACATGACAATAGACTTGTTTGTCTCTCTTGACTGCATCAAGACCAATCTATAGTACTCCATACATAAATGTTTGTGTGATTGCGAGAGTGAGAGTGTATAATAATAATGATAAACACTGATAATTCAATAGAGAAAGAGAGAGATATTAAACATATGCATATACATAACATGAAAATGATATATATTAATAAATCGTGGTCCCCTTAGGTCTACTAGGACATAAAGAATTAGGACCCCCTTTCACCCCACATGATGTTATATCTTTCTAATAACCTTACCCTGCAAATTTTCACCTGCTGTTTGCTTCTTTTCCACGTCTTGCAGGTGAGTGAAGAAGATTGATGGATTCTGAAATTATTATTATCACTATAGTATAGAAATAGCATTAAATCATTCAGAGGAAGGAAGGAAAGAACAACAAGCTGAGAATGCCATACTCACTTTTTCGCTGACCTCCTAACAGTAGTACCTTTTCTCGAATTGCAATTAATGACTAGAATTAATGAAATAGTTTATATTATTTGAATACTACTATATGCCAATTGTAGTAGCAGATTAGTAAAAGGGACATGACGGATAAATAGGGTAGATATTCTGAGGAAAAGTTGATCAGCAATTAGATTTGGTTCTCTAAAAATACCAGAAAAGTTAAAGTCGAGGCTTTTGGTGATCTCGAGAAACAAAACAGAGGGTCAAGGTCAGGGATAGGATACCCCTTCTCTTTCTCTCTCTCTTTCACACACTCAGATGAATATTGGAAAACTATTTGTATAGGTAATTATAACAAGAGCTTGTGTCAGACCTTCCTCTTGTTTCTCATATTTTCTCAATGTGTATTTCACCGACGGAAATGTCTTTTTCTTATAGGGAAATGCCTTGTAATTTGTTAATATTACACAAATAATTTTAAATTGAATCTTCAAAATTAAAACTAAATACAAATATGTATAATATATTACATTAATCATAGTTTTTTTTACCAAATTAAATACATATATTTATAATACATTACATTAATCTTATTTTTCTATTTTGAAATAAATAAATAAATAAATAAATAAATAAATAAATATATATATATATATATATATATATATATATATATATATATATATATATATATATGAGTTTAATAGGAATGTTCTTTTAAAAAAGTTTAGAGAATATATTAGTAATTTAAATTTTTTAATCTGATTTGTCGAAATATATGATAATTATTAATTAATAGTGTTAAATTAATTTATATTAATTGTTTTTAAAAAAATTAATTAATTTACTAAGCATCATCCTTTTTTTAAATATATTATTTATTATTAATTGGTTTTTTAATATAATTTATTAGTTTAATTTTTTTAATATTTTATATATTTTAAAGATAATTGATAATTTAATTTTATAATATTAAATTTAATATATTTATATTTATATCAACACTATTATTATTACTATATCGTATGTATATGATATTATTGTTAATAAAAAACAAATTTGTATTCAAAAAGTAAACCGTATACTGATTTGGATTAAACTTCTTAAGTTGTCATCCAATACCAAATTAAATCATATATTTTTATTTTTGGATTATTTGGATTATATAAAACCATAAAATTAATAAATAATAAAGAAATTGAGAGTGGAAAGAGAGAAATTGAGAGAAAAATTGAGGGTAAGAATTATTATAATTATTGAAAATAATATCTCAAATGTATTTAAATAATTAAATAAGATATAAGTAGATTGAAAAAACTAAATTCTGGAAATCATGTCAATTATACAAAATTTATATTTATTATAAATGATAATGGATTATTACGAATGCATATTCAGTTACACTAACCCTTAAAATTATTTTTCTTTAACTTAAATTTGATGTTTTGTCATGTCTGTAAAACTTGAATTAAAAAAAAAACTCTTAATTCTATCGATAGACGTGAATTAAGGGAACTTCAAATTTTTAAACCAAATACATAGTTATTTTATTGTCTCAACTCTCTCTTATATTTGACAAATATCCTAAGATTATTGTTTAAGAAACACATAAAAAATTGTCTTAGAAATAAAGGAAAATACCTGTCATAAAAGTAAATACAACCAATTTTTGTAATAAAAATCGATCTCATTGAGTAAAAATGACCGGAATACCGATACTGTTATTCATTTTTTTTATATTAAAAAAAATAAATCATAGTTGATCCACACTGTAACAATCGCAATTGATGTGCAACATTTCTATCTACTAAATCACAAAAGTCTTTATGTTATGTGATTTTCACCGTTATTTAAAACCTTAACATTATTACATGATAGACCTTATGAAACAGTTTTTCACCTTTGTTGTGATGATCTGGATTTGTTAATTATGTGTTTCAACAGTGTATGTGCTGTGTGGCTGATGTAGGAGATGGATGGAGAAAAGTGATGACTGACAAAAGTGAAAGGATCGATAGAAAAAGAAACAGAAGACGCTGTGAGCATTTCTCTCCATACTGTTTTACTCTCAGAACATAAACAGACACACATGACATGAATGTTGATACAAAGTAAATCAAATCATCGAAGAAAATAAGGATTATTTCATGATGTGATGATATACCAGTATATTCAAAAATTGACGGCTTAGTAGCTTTCTCGTTCTGTTTTTCTTGAAAATGAAAGCCTTAACTGTTACTCCATTTCTCTTCTAGACAAACACTGCTATTTTAATGCCTCTATTTTTGATTTTATTCTAATATAAACATTTGGAGATATTTTTATTAAAATACAGTAATAAAACAAATATATATATATATATTTATTGGCATGCATGCAAGTAATTGTCAATGTAGCTGCAGTTTATGATTTATGAAATGTCACTGTTTCACTTCACTGCAAAATTGTCTGGGGTTGAGTGTTCCAAGTAATTGATAGTAACAGTTTCAAAGGTGTAGTGTAGCTACTTCTTCAAAGTGTGTGAAAAAAACCTAAGCCTAAACTACTCCTACACTAGCTTTTTTATGTATTACTAATAATTGGATTCATTGAAGACAGTGACTAGTGACTGTGTGGCTCTCACTATTTAGCACATTTTTTATTCAACAAAAATGAGTCTCAGAGCCTCAGTTTCACTCTCACTAGCCATTGGGAGAAGAATTCATTCATGATCTCACTCACTTTTTCTTCTAGGTACATGATGAAAACTACATTTCAAACCAAGTGTTGTTTGCAGCAGATAGATAGAGACACAAGTTCAGATTAAACACTGCCCATTTTCCTGTTAGTTGAGTTCATCAAACAACCCTACAGAATCACTAGCACTAATAACAAAGTTCTTGTTTTCTTATATGATATCATCAGGTATAGCTATATATTCAGACTTTTTTACATCAACAAAAGTTCTTACAACTTCATACACCAGATTGAGACTTGAGAGTAACTAACTATCTAAGTTCCAACTCCATCTAAAAATATACTAACATATCTTTGTTTCTGTGTTTTTGATTGTGACATTTTTCCAATTATCAAAACTCAAATACTCTCTCTGATTATATTTATAAGAGAAAGTTGATTTTTTTAGATACAACCCAGATACATTGATTATTCAATTAAATAGAGATAGTACTTCTGAGTCCGGTGTCCTTAAAATATTCATATCATTGCAAAACAGTAATAAGAAAGTGATTAGTGGTCCAAAACAAAGGCAAGGAATATATATAGCTAGGCTTTAGAATTATAATCAAGAATTTATTCTTAATGGCAAAAATAAACAATGAGAGAGAATGTCAACTCTAGTGCACATGCCTATAGAGTTTGCATTTTTCACTGATCAATCAATACACACAAACAACTAGTGTTGATATCTAGCCATACATTAATAATCATTCTTCCATGCATGCCCTATATACCAACTTATTCACTAGCTAGGTTTTTAAGCTACACTTCCTCTTCCTCTTCAACAACTACACAACATTACAATTACAAAAAAAGCCTTCAAATTATTGAATCAAAACACCTAGGCCCTAGCCACAACACTCCAACTATGGCTACATACACAGCCATAGCAAGAAAACTAGACTTATATAATACCCACCCCATACCATAACACAACATAACATAACATAAAAATAAACCCTAGCTTCATAGAAATTCAGAATTCACAAATTATTACCTCCTCCTACTCCTCCTCTTGCTCCTAAACCTCCATTTATATCCTCAGTAGTGTTGTTAATGTTATCATTCCATGGAATAGCATAAGGAAAAGAGTAAAAACCACTTGCTTCAACATTAGTATTATTACTACCAATACCGAATCTCGAACTGAACTGTCTCTGAGGTTGATGATGAAATGAAGATTGAACAACAAGAGGAGGAAGAGGCGGGAGAGACGAGTTCGGAGAGAGATCATTGTAAGCGAAGCGAAGAAGATCAGCGTTAGCCGAATCAAGTTCCTTTTGAAGCCTTTGAATTTGTCTCTGAAGGAAAGAGATAGCACCAACACAGCCATAAACTGGATCCCTCACGCGCGCTTCCGCTTCATAAGCGAGTGAATTCACTGCATCTTCTCTCTGGTGAGGGAGGAGTTCATTGAGGATCTTAGTCACGTTGCTTGCGCCGAAGATCTTGTGAACGTTTGCGAATTTTTGTGGCTCTTCTGGTGGAAAGTAAGGTGCAAAGATGCAACCTGGCATGCATTTTCGACGAAGGAATTTGCAGGCTGCACATGGTGAATTGTATGAGCTTGATGATGCCATTTTTTCTCCTTTCTTAAGCTACAAACAAACAAAGAAAACCATAAACTTTCCCTTCTCCATAGTGTAATCTAATAAGAATCAATTTTAGTTTCAAAAATTATTACAAAACTCAAAGGTCACAAGTCACAGCATTATTAAAGAATAATCAGATCTAATACTATTAATTATTTTCAGTTACATTTCTTTGATCATTATAACTAATGATCCAAAACCATATATATAATGAAAAGCCAAAAATTATAAAAATGAAAGATTATAGAATAGATCCTTTAATTAAACTTTATATGATCCATCCCTCCTAAAAAAAATCTCATACATCACACGTACATGAGACTTTACTTTGTGTCTAATTTAATAAATTTGATGATTAGTTCACACTTTTTTTTTATATTATATTACATATTATGACTCTTTTCTTTTTCCTTCACAAACTTTTTTTATTTATATTTTTAAATATATTTTCTTCTTTCCTTTCTCTCATTCATTTTCAATTCATGAGAGGAAAAAAAAATTCAACAAAAAGTTCTTAATCATAATTTATATATACTTGAAGTAACTCATCCATTATATTTTTTCTTGAATTTTGGCCCTCAAGTTTAGTTTTTGGTTTGTTTTATCTTCTTTTTCTTCTCCATTAGTACATACAATACAACAAACCTTACATATGTATCTTTCTTCTTCCTGAATTCAGCTGCATGACCAAGTAAAAAGTTATGTATATTTCATTGCAAAATTACATAAATTGAACCAAAGATCTGGCTGTAGTAAAGAGATGCATCATAACATGGGATAAGCCCTAAATAGTGTTACTTTACTTAAAAGAACATAAACAGAGAAATGAATTATATAATCATGAGAGAAAAGAAGGAAGCTAGCTATATGAACATGAATTTACCTGTTTGAGATATGTAGATTTCTTTGACTAGAAGAATTACTAAAAGGAAAGTACCTTTTGAAGCTGTTATTGTACCTTCACAAGAAAAAAATTGTCTTAGGTAATGAGATGTAAAAGATCAAGTAGATTTGTTAGAGGAAGGAGCACTATACCCTTAAAGAGGAAACCCTAATTGGGAGAGAGAGAGAAAGAGAGAGATGCAAAAGGAAAGAGAGAAAAAGATAAAGAGATGATAGAGAAGGTGAAAGTTTATAGTATTATTAAGTGGCAAAAGGTTAGAATAATATTATGAGAGTGAAGGGAAGGGAAAAACAGCATTGAGTGGAATGGAGAAGGGAATGGATGAAAAAGACAAAGGTAATAAATGGAGGTACATTTGAAAAGAATGACTATGACCTTGCATCTAATATTATTATCATAAATGTGGGGATGTCTCCCATTCTTATTCCCTCTCTAACTCATGCACTTACATTAACTACTCTTTTTAGAGACACTTATATTAATTATTCTTTTAAAGGAAAAGATGTAGTAAATTTTCTATACTTTTCATTTTTATAAGTAAAATATAAAATACAAAGAAATACAAAAGAATTAGTTCAATTTCAATATTTTAGAAAAATAATTATATTCACATTCGACGCTGATATTTAATTACGGTCCTTATTTACTATAAAAAATTTAATGCATTCTTTTTCTCAATTTCTGATTCACGATACTATTAATAATTTTAAAATTAATTATAAACTATAAATAAATACAAAATAAAATAAAAATATTTAACAAATTGCTAAAGTGAATGCAAAGTTCTAATTAAAATTAAATTTTATATTTCAAAATCATAAAAACTAATGATAAAATGTACAAACTTAATTAATTAACATTGATATTGGTAATTTTTAAAGAACTTTTTCATAAAAGTATCTATTTGGAATAAAGTGTAATATATAATTGATCCATGAGGAAAGCAAATTGTAATTTGAATCTTTCTTAAAAGAAGAAAATGTATATTTTAATATAAAAAAAAGAAAAATATAATTCAAACTTCTCTTAAGTGAAGGAAATATAATTTACTTTTATTTTATTTGTAGAAATCAAATTTGATACATGTAATTTTTTTAATATTATTTGATACATATGATTTACAACACTTATACACCTTGCAAACTAATCACTTGTCCAAGATCTTAATTGTTAGTGTTTCTCTCTTTGAATAAAAATATTATTTATTACTCGTTCAATAGACGTAAGTCATTAGATTACTTAACTAAAAATATATATATATATTTATTAAAAGAAACTTGTTAGATAACAAAAAAAAATTTAATACAAAAATTTTAAACAATATAAACATGATCATATTTGAGATGACATCTGATATGGGTTTGATCTAAAAGTAAATTTTAATATCTTTTAATAATTAAAAAAAAATTCTTTTTTTCATTTTTATTATTATAAATTCATTTTTTATTAATATTATCTACCTTTAAGCCATTAATGTAACAATCATATTAAATGGACCCCTCTTTTAGATTGCTTCTAATATAGACTTAAAAGAAGTCCCAAAAAAGTGGACTAGTAGCATTTTTAGTTAAATACAACATCACTTCTTCTTTCTTTTCTTTTCTTTTCTTTTCGTTTTTTTAATACAAAAATATTATTTCATTAAAATGATAAGGATCTATCTCTGAATCTTGTTTGGCTCCCTAATAGATGTTTCTATAGTTTAATAGAGGTATAACAGATATTCAATTCAAATATATAAGAAAAAATATTGGAAAGATGTTAAAGAAATAAAAAATGGGACAAAACCGTCAACAACCGATAAATTACTCTTATGATACATTTAAAGAACCAACACATCAATCATAGTAAAGGCTTAATCTGTGCCTTTATATATATAGACAAATGAATCAAGTAACGAACAACAAAAAGGAAAACAGTTAAAATTCAAACAGTTAAAAAGAAATAAAAACAATGTATCCTCAAAAGTTTTAACTAAAGATTAACCAGTGTTGTGGCAGTGTATTGCATTTGTTTGATGTATTTTATGTTGGACTCAATTATTGTATGTGTGTTGTTAATTATTAAGACTGCTCATGAATCTAGCACTTTCGGTGGTGGGAGTTAAAGCTCTAAAAGTTCATATGTGTGTGAAATTGCTGCGGCAACCGTTTTCTATTTTATGTCTCTACGGTACCGGCAGCCGTAACGTCTAAGCTTTTTTAATTAAAAAATGATGTACTGTATATAGTTCTGCAAACCAATTACTATTGTATATATAAGGTTGTTGTGGTTAACCGGAAAATAGACTCAATTACTGTTGTATATGTATATAAGGTTGTTGTGGGTAACCATAAAATAGACCTGATAAACTTTGCAAATTTTAAATCTTAACAAATTATAAGATTTAAATTTAATCTATTGTTATTGTCAACAAATAAAAAATGTTTAATGTGTTTTTGTTTTTGGCTTGCTAGAGGTTCAAATAGTCAAAGTCTATTTCATCTCAAATCAATTTCAGTCGGTTTAAGGTATAATATATATTCACAAGAAACACGATACATTATCTGATATCCACTTTCATATAATATTCATCTTGAATCTTGAACTGACTTTGGCAATGGAGTGTTAATCATTCAGGTCCACCCCGTGTTGTCGTGATGAAGATCAATAACACCAGTTCAAGACATCTAGTTCGTCAAATGCATCGAGTTCTGGTTCCCGAATGGAATAGTGGCACCGTCTATGAAAATCGACTTTCGATTCTTGCGATTTTCACGATTTCAAATGCAATCTCCGATTTGCCTGTTTGCAACCTCCTCATGTCACTGAATCAATAACATGCAGAATCGAACGCGGATATTTGTTGCCTTTGATTCAGTCGGTATCATTTTAACAACGATCCACCAGATCTCCAAATGTACGATTTCCCTTGGGAACTTCGCGAAGGAGAAGAAGAAGAAAGGATCTTAGATCCAAATCCAAATCCATGCTCGAAGCACCGAAAAATGAAGGCGAGTTCCTCAAATATAACGCTGAAGATTCACAATACATCTTCCGATCTAACATTCACTACTACGGAAAACACCTATCACAACGGTTGGAAAATGGATACCACAACGTTGAACCAATCGATGTGAGGTAAGGTGTGGTTGTATGTATGATGTTTTCCACTACGGTCGTGCGACCGTGATTATATCTATGTAGCGCGCCACCAACCACAACGGTTACTTTAAACAACCGTTGTTATATTGTTTAATGCAACATATTTAACAACGGTTGTGCTAAATAACCGTCATAATATATAGACTTGAGTTTATTATAAGTTATGTTGAATGCTTATTTCTTCAATGCTCACTAAACATATAGCATTTAAATTTGCACTAGAACATTATAATATGACAAATTAAGTTATATTAGAAGAACAAGTTCACGTTCAATGCTTGACAAGAGGTCTTCAACACCTTATATGTATTTTGCTATTTAGCAGCAAGAACTTGGTTTAATGATCCTAGTTCTTCAATCGCCTCTGCCTTCACCTCTAGTTCTTTTTGCAAAATATTATCTACTTTGCAAACAATATTAGAGGTGGAGAGAGAGAGAGAGACGCTTGAAGACCTATATCATTAAACCAAGTTCTAACAGTTAAAGAATAACATGCAGTTAACAGTTGAAGAATTATTGTCAAGAATTGAACATGTACTTGTTTTCTAATACAATGTTATCTATCATATCATAATTTTCTAATGCAGTTTGAAAAGTTATACATTTAGTAAGGAATTGGAAAAACACTCAAATCACATAATATATAATAATCTCATCTTTTAAACAAACATTAACAACAACATTCATCAAGAATAAATCATAAACACCAATACAACATATCAAGTCATGGAATACTTCAGAAATGTACCATACTTGTCCGATAATGGCGTGTCCACAATGAAATAAGGATGAAGCTAAAGTTAGAGCAACAAGCTTAACATTCCTACCTATAAGTTTGCGACGTTAACTTTAGCTTAGTCCTCTTTATTGAAACAAGTATCCATATCTACAAGTTAAAACAAGAAGAAAGTTCATACATCATGAAACAAGCTATCGAAACAGATTAAAAAAAACTATGGAGAAAACGAACCTGTAAATACCAATTGGTTAAGATTTGGTGTTATGGTTTTGTTTTGGGGTTTCCATATGAGAGAGACGAGTGACAAAGTTTTTAGGGTTTCATTTAGAGAGAGACAATTGAAATGGTTATTAGGGTTTTGTTTTGAGAGAGACGGTTGCTATGTACTGAAGCGAGAGATAATTTCGTTTATATATAAATAAGTATCATCTTTCATCATGGTTGGTAATAAAAACTGTGGTAATATACATTGTCAATCAAATTTTTATCACGATAAATGGATAATTTTTTATGCAGGGATTCGAACCATTTCACTTCGTGTACCTTTCACTACGGTTTCTTCATTTGACCGTTGTAACATGTCCTTTAGTAAATACCAAAAAATAAAAAGCGTCCAGAAATAAATTATTACCACGGTTAACACTATGACTGTTGTAAAAACTTTGTTACGAAAGATCTATTTTGTAGTAGGGATCGCCGCCATCTTCTGTCGTGAACGTGATATATACTCTCATTGGTAGTAGCCAAGATATGAAGAGCTCATAGTTGACGATCGGCGCAGATCTGGTACCAAAGCACCCCTTTATAGGTATCAAAGAATCTCAGATCAATGGTATACGTCAACTCTACTGCATTTTTTCTCCATCACTTAGGTCAGAAGAACAATTGATCCCGGTGTCGGCCTCATGGTAAACTACCTCTTCCATGTGACCTCGAGGCGACGCATCAAGAAATAGAGTTGGTAAAAGAGAAACAATGTTGAACAAGCTACAACTTCAGGCTTCTCGACAAAGATGACAGTTTCCACGGAGGTCGAAGGCTATGATAGATTACTCATAAGCAACCTTCACCGAGAGTCATCTCTCTGCCCGACATAGTTGATCATCAAAAGCAAGTGGGATTCATAGACTACTCTCAAGAATATGACTCCCGGACTATGATGACATGGAAACCAAGTCTCTTTCAAAGACACCTCGGGTAGGAAATTATCTTAGGGCCTCTGTCCGACATCACCGGTTCTTAGAGAGATTACCTAATGAAGATATCGTCTTGAGCTTCTTTCGTAAAGGTAGGGAGGTTAGCATCTCAAGGAGCTTTATCTTCATCCAACCACACTCTTGGCCCCGAAAGAATCTGACAGTGAGCCTAGAGCCGAGCTAAATCTATGTATAACCGAAGGTCTACCAGTCTTGCTATTTTATTATTTTACTATAATAAATTTACTTATTTATGAATATAATATTTTTCTATTCTTTCTTTAACTGCATATTTTCTTGTTTGTTCCTCTTTTAGAGCCTTAAAAGCAGCGAAGATAAAGATCACACACACTTTCGAATGTCTGATAAAAAATAAATGCATTTATGCATAATGATATGGTTTAAATGCATTTCTGGCAT
Source organism: Lathyrus oleraceus (assembly GCF_024323335.1). Taxonomy (NCBI): domain Eukaryota; kingdom Viridiplantae; phylum Streptophyta; class Magnoliopsida; order Fabales; family Fabaceae; genus Lathyrus; species Lathyrus oleraceus. The sequence continues at coordinate 259,138,192 of NC_066583.1, forward strand.
CTTTGTGTATCTGCACTACCATGAAGGACGTATTTTACCTCAGTTAGAAATGGGGCGTTAACTTCGGTTTCATATGCGAGGTAACGAAGGGCGTTATGAAATGTGCGTCATTTTTTCCCTCGGTTGAAATTCTATCGAGAGGAAAGACTTATTGGTCATGGGTTCGATCCCCAACAATTAAATTTTTCTTATTTTTAGAACTGGATGTTATTCCCCACTTTTTATCTCGATTATAAGAAAAACCAAGGTAATAGAGTCGGTCTTATTACCTCGGTTTATTAAAATAACTGAGGGGAAAAGATTGTCATTTTTTTCTTTTTCTATATTTTTGTTTTAACTTGTATAACACAACTTATCTTTCCCATTTCTTAAACATAAACATTCTACCTTTTGCCCATTTCTAAAACAGAAACATTGTACCAAAAATATTCATTATTTACATCAATTGCAAAGCCAAAATGACACACACCTTATATTTTTACAACAAAACTAAAATAAATGATTAACCAACGAAAGAAAAACCCAAAATGCATATTCTTGAATGCCCATCGAAAAAATTTCTTCTGTGACTTTTGTAACCGGTCGTTAAACACCTATAATTTTAACAACATTTGAAACCAAGTAGGTTAATCAACAACAACAATATTAAATCTTTAAACCATTGATCCCAACAACAATAACAATATTCAAACTTCAATCTCAACAACAACAATAACAACAACAACAACAACAATATTCAAACTTCAATATCAACAACATGCATCAATAACTACAACTAACATAAATAATTTATAAGCATATATGAATGTAATAAAGAATAACACTTACTTTAGGATTTTTATTTTTCAAACTTTTACTTCTAAAACCATGCAACATATGGTATCCTTCGACATCTCTACATGTTCGAAAAAAATAAATATTAGTAAAAAGAATACAAATGTAAAATAAATAAATACATATTACTAAGTCATATAAAATATTTACTTACTAGTTTTCCCATATCACCTCATGTTGCTGATGTCTTAGGCTTCTTCAATGGTTGTGGCCTTCATGTCAAATTTCTTAGATAAGGACTTGAGAATTTTTCTAACCAGTTTTTCTTCTCACATCTTCTCTCTCAAGGCACTAGATGAATTTTCTATTTTAAGAACATTCATGTGAAAATCATGAATGCTCTCATCATGTTTCATCTTTAGATTCTCAAATCCAGTAGTGAGAAGCTGAAGTCTAGACATATTCACTTTAGATGTGCCTTCATGGGTGGTTATGAGAATTTCCCATGCACCTTTGGCCACAATACAGGTGTTTATTAACCTAGTTATGTTTTTATCAACTTCGTTGAATAGAGCATTCAAAGCTTTGGAGTTTCCAAGATCCATTTCATCCTCTTCCTTAGACCAGTACTAAGAAGATAACAGGTGTTGTATACGATGTCACGACACCAGGATCAGAACATGTCACACCAGAAATAATTATGCAGATAATAGATATCATATATGATGTCCTACACCAGGTTCAGGACATGTCACACTAGAAACAATTACAGTGTAAAAAGAAGGAAGTAAATAACACAAGCCAATTGTAAACCCAGTTCGGTGCAACGTCGCCTACATTGGGGGCATCCAAGCCAGGAAGGAAATCTACTATAATAGTATTAGTTTGAAGTTCTAAACAACCTATGGTTTTACAAACTTCTCGCATAATCACCACCCTTGGAATTTATATCTAATACTCTCCTAGATATGAGACCCTTCTCACTTCCCTTTAATCACACATCAATGTGTTTACCGTGAAAATTGGTAAACAACCGTTGATCTTCCAAATTATTAAATTTGGTTACTTACAGGATCGACCAGATTAATCCTAGGACATGTGCTAATTATTTGTTAAAGTGAATTCTAATAAATATGCACACTTCGACAGTGTTTGCAATGATAGTGATTAGTGAAAATACGTTAAACAGTAAAAGACCAACACAAAATAAAGAGAAGCATTGTAAGAACGAAGGTAAATAGCAACCAAGATGAATGCTTAAAATAAAGAAGTATTTCTGGAAATAAAGATGAATTGAATGACTTCAAAGTAAATGACAATGGTGTAAATCGAACGTACATTTCTCAATTTACTGTTTCTCTACACATGGATACTTGGTAAATTTTACATATTTTGTACACACTTTAACACCCACGATCCTAGCACTAAGACCCTCTATTTATACTAATCGAAATGACCGCTTCTAACAGTCTTTCTACCACATCGAGACAAATGGCGGTATGCATGGATGCAACCATCCACTATGCTCCACGTGTACTTTCAGCAATTTCAGATAAGAACAAAGTTCCCTCCTTTATTTGAATTTTGAATGTCTAGTCGAAAATGTCTTCAAACACTAAAGAATATTTCTAAGTCCCTACTGCACACTGATCCTTTCATCCAGGAACTTTCGACTAGAGCTTCCAATATCAGATTCAGTCGAAAGCATCTTCACAGGAAATTCCATTTTTTAACTCTTAAAATGGGCGTCGAAATTAGGAGCCAACAAATTTCCCCCAAAAAATGTTATTTTTGACACATAGAAGAAAAAGTCATTTTTTGAGAGCATGCTTCGATGCCTTGGATAACTCTGGCATGTTTCAAAATGTTCCAATGTTACAAAACTCTTCAGTTTCTTCCAGTTGTCTGGTGACGTCAGAATCATCATTACCTTTTCCTAATCACGTCTAATCATCCCACAACCAAATCTTCTTATTCATCACGTTTCTTAGACCCTAGAAGATTGTGGGTTTAGGAATTAATTACCATCTCTTCATCATGCAATCCAAGAAAGACACGTGTCCCACTAACTTGTCAACCATTAATGTTGATTTGAAATGTTTTTTCTTCCAAGCACGCTTATAAAAGCCAAAAACTCACCAATTCCACTCTTTACACTTTCTGAACTCTCAACCACTCTAACGATTCATCCTCAAATAATCCTCAATCAAAAACCCAGATTATATCCTCTTCTTCCAATATTCAACAACGATGACAAACTCAAGCAAAACCTCCAAAGAAGTAAGCAAAGCTACCAATACATCTGTCAAATCAAAAGCTCCTAAGAAGATTTCGGAACTCCCTCCTTTCACCATGTTACCTAGTCCAGTAATGGTGGGTAATCAAGAATACATCCCAGAACCAAAAATTGAGGAATAACGCCGGATTTACGCCTCCCATGTACTTATCCCTATTTCTGTTTCTGGTAAAACTCATGCATTATCTGGACCTCTGGCTGATTTAGACACTGATTTTAGCAAACTTAAGGAATACTTCCCCTCTTACCATGAATGTAAACCCATAGGGCAAGCGAAGAAACCTAGGGTTGAACTAACCACTACTGAAAACCCAAAAACAAACGAAACCATAAATTTGAGATTTATGAACAATGACTTTAGGTTTTTTCGTGTTACTCCCTCATTCAAATCCCCAACAGATTATTTAGAATAACTAAACAAAATAGGAAGAACTAAATCCCAAAACTGGAAAGACATGGGAATTTATGACCTGATAATGCTGTCGAAATTAGGCTTAGAGTATAGCTCATCTATGTTGGTCTCTTCGCTGTATTTTTGGGATAGCACACATTACACCTTCCACCTTCCATGTGGCATGATCACACCAACCCTTTTTGACTTAGCCGCTATCACAGGGCTAAAACCTACTGGACACACATATGACCCTGATATTTATTTTGAGGACACTATATCTTTTTCCACTTCCAAAGCAGCATATTCGACCCACATTACGCACTATCATGACAAAGACACCGACACCGTTTATGATATGGAAATGAAATTCTGGTATCAGATATGAGATGTTGAAGGTAATGTCAGGACACTAATATCTTAATAATACAAACAGGATAAAGATAAAGAATAATAATGCAAGATACACAAGCAATTGTTAACCCAGTTCGGTCCAACTCACATACATCTTGGGGCAACCAAGCCAGGAAGGAAATCCACTAAATAGTATCAGTTCAAAGACTCTCAGTATACTCCACAAGTTACACTCTTTTTCACCTAATCTCTACCCGTGCGACTTCTACCTAAGAACTCTTAGATATGAGAACCCACTCACTCCCCCTCAATCACACCTGTGATATTAAACAACAATTACTTCTGAAAAGAAGACACTCTTCAAAGATACACACTTGATCTTCAATCAAGTAGGCACACACTTGATCTTCAACCAAGTAGACACACACTTGATCTTGCTTAACAACTTCAATCAAGTAGACACACACTTGATCTTGCTTAACAACTTCAATCAAGTAGACACACACTCATGCTTACAAGCTTAGAGTGACAAATTACAACTCACAAATCAGACCAATTCAATCATCTATGGATGAATTGAATGGCTTACAAGTCACACGACCAAACAAGACACAAACCCTTATTCTCTCTCAGTATTTCGCTCAGTATTGGTTGTGTGTCAAATCAGGTTTTCCATGTCCTATTTATAGAAGCATTCAGCTGGGCTTGGACATCTTGAAAACCTTAAAACTATTTTCCAATTAAATCTTCTCATGACAGCTGGTTAGATCTCCTTGGAAAATAAGTAAATCAGGTTGTAATTAATGATTGAATGCGTCTGCAAATCAGATCTTCAATCATACATAGATTGCCATTAAATGCGCAATCACATAACACATAACATTCACCCTGAATATTCTGTGTACAGGATGTCATGACATCGGGTCTGACATCCTGGAACAATCCTGCATAATTCCATTTATAATTTCCAGCAGGTACATAATATCAGATGCCATGACATCGTGTATGACATCCTGAAACAATCCTGCACAATTATATTTTTAAACTCCAGTAGGTACATAGATATCTTAAGTTAAGACATCACATGCAACATCTTGTGAACACTCTTTGTTTTACCAAAATTGCTGCCAACACTTAGAACCAACAAACTCCCCCTTTGGCAAATTTTAGCTAAAACATATATCTGTCCATTTTGTTCACAAGAAAAACACATCAGCAGTTAAACAACATAACAACAGTTTAAGCAGCAGCATAAGCAAACACAATTACTAGCGATAATAACAACTAGTAATACACACAAATGCACATGGGTACTTCTTCTCCCCCTAAGTCTGTTCAACACAGACAACAACACCAGTAACATTCAGAGTCATACTCTGACATCTCCTTCAACATCTGTAACATTCAGGATCACATTCTGACATCTCCTTCAACATGTTAACATTCAGAATTTCCTTATGACATCTCCTTTAACATGTTAACATTCAGAACCTCCTTCTGACATCTCCTTCAACATCACCTATACAACACAGAACTTTATTCTGTTCAGACATCAGAAGTCTCCTTCAACATCATAGAACAAAACAGAACAGAATAGAACATCATTAGCTATCATCTATTTAGCCTAGCTAGCTACATCAGCACATAATAACTGCAACTCCCCACATCTCCACACATTAACTGCAGCTCTCCACATAATAACTTCTCCCACTTTTTAGTCAAAATAGACCAAAGTGACCAATTAGACAAAATAAATGTCAATCAGTCCAGCAGAGAATGTCACAAAGGATGTCATAACATATAAAATGTTAGAACATAATGTCAGGTGTTACATAACCATAATTATACACAACTATATCAGTTGTGATAAAAAGAATTCCAGAGAACTCATAAAGAGCCCAAAAATGGCATTAACCAAGACTGCGAAAAACAACAAATCATCAAAGCATCCAGAACAGCATATCATCATAACAGGGGGACTATCTTCACCACAACTCAATCTGAAGAGGTAGCATCTTCTTCACCTTCAGATCCAGAACTGCCACTAGAATTGTCTTGAGAATCAGACCTCTCACTTGAGGTATGTGCATCTGTTTCCTTGGCTTGTCCAACAGTGGTTGTCCTACAGACTTCATTTTCTGTGGCTTCTAATTCAATAGCTCCTTCTGTTCCTCTTCCTAGGAACTTATTGATTACAGTTGGGGAGACCCTTACACACCTTCCTCTAACAAACACTTTGCAAAACCCTTTGTTGTTCTTGTCAGCAATATCCTCCGGAATATTCACCACAAACTCCTTCACAAGACCTTCAAAACATTGGAGCAATGCACTAACTGTTTTCGTCAAACCAGCAGACTTGATCAATTCCATAACCTCCTTCCCTTCCATAGCCTCCATGATTTAGAAGGACCTACAGAAGCAGCCTTCTTACTTGTTCTGGCTGTCATCAAATCATCCACAGACTTGCCTTTCCTGGTCTTTATTTTCTTTGCAACACTTGGTTTCAAGTGATGAACCAAGGTGTCATCTTCCTCGTCTGAGCTTTTTCCACTCCACATTAATTGCTATAAATTCTCATGGATACAAATCCCAAATTTCCTTCTTAAACATTCAAATTGATTAGTATCCAAAGCCTTTGTAAATATGTCAGCTAATTGCATTTCAGTTGTAACATGCTCCAGTGCTATGATTTTCTCTTCCACAAGTTCTCTAATGAAGTGATGACGAATATCAATGTGCTTTGTCCTGCTGTGCTGAATAGGATTTTTAGAAATATTTATAGCACTCAGGTTGTCACAGTACACTGTCATGACATCTTGTGTGACATTGTATTTTGTCAACATTTGTTTCAGCAAAACCAGTTGAGAACAGCTACTTCCAGCTGCTATGTATTCAGCTTGATATCTAGCACAAACACCATTTTCATCTTTCAAATGTGTAGGAACAGGTGTCCTTTTATGATCTACATTCTCCATGCCAACCTTCTTAACCTTGTTCTTGGCATATTTGCTTTGAGATAGAAAAATAGACTCTTCTATCTGCTTGACTTGTAGCCCAAGTCCAACAAGGTTCATCTCAACCTTAGACTGCATTTGTCTAACAACATGTTCTACCATTTGATCTGACCTCCCACCAAACCCAATATTATCCATATCTATTTGAGCCACCATGAGCTTTTCTCTTTCATTTTTCACAGATAGGATCTTGTCAATACCTCCCCTCTTGTAACCATTGTTAGTGAGGAACATTATGAGTCTCTCATACCAAGCCCTAGGAGCTTGCTTCAAACCATAAAGGGCTTTCTTCAATCTGTACACATGCCTTTTAGGCTGTTCAACATATACTTCCTCTTTCAAGTAGCCATTTGAGATCACTTCCCTAGATCTAGTTGTGACCCTTTTACTTGGATCTCTTTGAATGAGATCTTTGGGATGATCCTTCTGAACTCTGATGGAGGGTCCCTTGTTGACTTTGCCAGGTTCAGCTTGAGGAGGTTCATTCACCTTGTCTGAGAAATCAGCTGGGGGATCATTCAGAGATGTCTTAACATCGTCTGAGACATCAGTCTGTTGGTCATCAACCACACCATTAATAGATTCCATCATTATTTTGATTCTGGAATTAAGGACTCTATATGCTCTAATGTAGCCCAGAAATAATCTTTTGGGATCCATCTTCCTTCTTTGTTCACTTCTGATTTTGATAACTTGGCTTTCCTTTTCTCCTTGAAGTTTTAGACAAAGATCTTTGAAGACTTCAAACACATCAGATTTATTTCTTATAAAGTTGATCCAGGTGTATCTAGAGAAGTCATCCACCACTATATTTGCAAACTTCTTCCCACCAAGGCTTTCCACCTGCATCGGTCCCATCAACTCCATATGGAGGAGTTCCAAACCTTTGGAAGTGGTGTCATGTCTGAGTTTCTGGTGTGACATCCTTGTCTGACATTTCCCACAGACTTTTCTTTCATCAATCTTCAAGTTGGGAATTCCTCTAACAGCTTCAACAGATATAATCATCTTCATACCTTTAAGATGCAGATGGCTCAATCTTTGATGCCATGTCTTCACTCCTTCTTCTTTGACTAAGGTACCCTTTGAAGAATAACCAATTTGAGAACTCCACATGTAACAGTTGTCCTTGGTCCTGACTCCTTTCATGATCACTTCACTTTCTTTGTTAGTAATCAGACATTCAATTTTAGTGAAGTTAACATTTAGACCTTGGTCACACAGTTGACTGATGCTTATTAGATTTGCAGTCAAGCCCTTAACAAGTAGGACCTTGTCAAGATCAGGAACTCCAGGGCAATCAAGCTTACCAATTCCCTTGATTTCACCCTTTGCTCCATCACCAAAGGTTACATAGCTCGTGGCATGAGGATGAAGGCCAGTTAGCAGGTCTTTGTTTTCGGTCATGTGTTCGGAGCATCCACTGTCAAAATACCAATATTCTTTGGCTGAAACTTTGAAGGAAGTGTGAGCTATTAGACTTGTAACATTAGTCTTAGGAACCCATTGCTTTTTGTTGACAGGCCTGTGATGTTTGGGTCTAGGTTGATAGTGAGTCTGATGATGAACATGGCTAGGATAACCATACAGCTTATAGCAGAAGGGCTTTATGTAGCCAAATTTTCCACAATAATGGCATCTCCATCTTTGGTGTTTCCCTTTCTGTTGTCTTCCCTTACAATGTTGTGACATATGATGTGACATCTCAGGTTTGCTTTTAATATGGTTGCACTTAAGTTTGGATTTAGGTCTGCAACCAGTGTAACTGCACTCAGACATAGATTCATTATACCCAATGCCAGATTTGTCTCGTGTTATTTGTCCAGTTTGGAGAATCTTGTCTAAGGAGTCAGATCCATTGTTTAACATTCTTACATACTTGGTCATCTCTTCTAGTTTAGAATTCAAGAACATAACTTAAGTTTTTAACTTGGAGATGGTTTCCACATGTTCTGCCTTCTCATTCTCCAGCTGTACTATCACTTTCTTCTGGTTTTCAACTTGATGGCTTTCATCTAGCTTGGCATTTAGAACCACTGCTTCTGTTTTTAATTTGGAGATGGTTTCCAAGTTTTCTACCTTCTCATTCTCAAGTTGAGTTATTATCTTCTTCTGGCTTTCAACCTGTTTACACACCTTTGCACCTTTGTGACACAACTTTCTGTAGGTAGTGGCCAACTCTTCAAAAGTTACTTCATCATCACTTGAGTCTTCCTCAGAACCCCATCTTCTAGTTAAGGCAATCACCAGATTTGCAAACTCTTCTGTTTCACTCTCATCAGACCAAGTGGCAGCAAGACTCATCTTCTGTTTCTTGAGGTAGGTTCCACATTCAGTTCTAATGTGTCCATACCCATCACATTCATAGCACTATAATTCTTTTCCTTCTTTGGGATTACCATCTGACCTTGTTCTTCTTCCAGCATTGTTGGATTTACTGATGTCAGATGAGATATTCTTGACATTAGCCTGAGATCTAACATCCATCTTTTTCAACAGTCTGTTGAACTGTCTTCCCAGCATTGCTACATCATTTGCTAGATCTTCATCAACATCCTGACCATTTTCCTCCTCTGTGTTTGACATGAAGGCTATGCTTTTGGTTTTTGTAAGACCCCAATTTTGACCCTAAGATCCCTCATGGCATCATAACATTGCATTTGCATTGCCTCAAGGATCTTTAGCATCTTGGTTCCCTTTGCCTTTGGGTGGGACTCCTTGTGATTGGTTTGAGATCACCAAGCATGCTTGAATTATACATCATTGTTTCTCTTACTTTTGTTTACTAACCAAAAGCACAAAAATGTGTCACTAACATCTTTTGTCTGAAGCTTGAGTATCATCCAAGACACTTTGTGGGTTCTATTTAGATGATCAGTCAACACAAGGGAATGGCTTGAGATACTTCCAACAGGTTCAAATGGGGTCTATTCGTCAGTCAAAACGTTAATCTTGAAGGAGCAAAAGTTTGTTCATGAGCTGTCATGCTCGCTAGGCGAGCAGAATGGGTCGCTTAGCGAGTCCCAAGAAAAGCCACCAGAATCACCTACACTTAGAGGAATTTCTTGAACTGTCATGCTCGCTAGGCGAAGCCCACGTGTTTAAAAAAATAAAATAAAAAAAAACGAAAAACGAAAAAAAAAATAAAAATAAAAAAACGAAAATAAAATAAAATAAAAAATAAAAATAAAAAAATAAAAAAAAAAAAATAAAAAAAATAAAAATAAAATATAAAATAAAATAAATAAATAAATAAATAAATAAATAAATAAAATATAACAGAAATTTTTTGGACTTGGGCCTCTCTCATTTGAGCCCACAGGTCCACAAAAATCAGGTTATAAATTCAGAGTTTCAGTAAAACAAAAGAATTCTATTCCTATTACCCAGGCAGAGAAAAAGATAGTGAGAGAAGAGCTAACAGAGTTCAGAGCAACCTCTAGAGACTGAAGGGAACTCATCGGCAAAGAACCAATTCCCTCTCATATAAACCCTCAGATTGCTTTGCAAACCCAACCGAGCAATTCAATTTCATTCGATCTCTCCAGTCAGGTTTGCCTTATTCCCATTACTTTATGCTTTTAATTTGAATGCTCTGAATGTATGAGGTATTATGGGTGAATTTGATACCCTTTTGATGCATGTGTTTGACAAGAGGTTTAGGCCTCCTACCCTTGGTTGCTTTTTGTGAGCTTTTTGTGAATTTTAATGGCATGATTCATGTGGTTACATTTTGATTTGGGGGCAACTCTTGATTACCCTATCTTGTTTCTCTAACCTGTTTGTTAAGTTTTGTTTTGTGAGGGCTCATATGACTCTTGCAGAGATGACTTGCCTGGTGTTCCACTTTATTTGTGGGGTACCACCTAGAGGTCTATTCCGATTACCTGTACTGACTCACTTTCTTTGATGGTGCTAGCTTGAGAGATCTCTGGGTTTCTTATCTCTTTAATTGTTGTTACTTCGGATCTTTATCCGTACGGTAGATCTCTCGATCCCTTTACTTTTCCCGCATGTTACCGATTTCTTAGGTTTCGTATAGCCTCTCGTGGCATGTCATTTAAGGTAGCGCGGTTCCTTCATCTAGGACTGCCTTTTTGTATGAGCATCCTTAAACACCCCAAACTCATTGATTTTTCTTCTCCTAAGAACACGTTATCTCCTTCTACTACAGGCGAGTAAGTCTCCAAAGGTCGAGCATCCGGTAGATTGCGTAGTAACGTCGTTCACCCCAAAACACAACCCTTACCCTATAGGTGGTCGAACTACGTTTTGCTCTGATTTTCATCCCAGATGAGATACGTAGGCATAAGACGCGATGTCTTAGCGAGCACACTCCTCTTTAACCCATAGGTAGCCGAGCTACGAAGACTCTGATTCTCAGATTCAGATGAGATACGTATGCAGTGGATGCGACGTCCGTGCGAGTCATTTTCTTTTGACCCTTCTTTTAGTAAGTAGTACATTAGATAAACATACACACTTTTCTCATCCCTTCAATCATGTTTGCACAAATAAATTTTCAAGAAAAACAACAACCTTTGCAACAAATGTGAAAAGGGCTCCCTAGGAGTACCTAGGATGCTTTGGGTGCCTAACACCTTCCCATTGCATAACCAACCCCCTTACCCAGATCTCTGACACTTTTACTAGTTTTTGATTCGATAAAACTTTTAGGTTTTTGTTCGCTTTCTAACCATTCCTTTGGATAAATAGAAGTGCGGTGGCGACTCGACTTGTATGATTTACCTTGGATTTAGTCAATATCTATAATGGTAACGAATACCCCGCTACAGAAAAATGACGACTCTGCTGGGGATCGAAACATCCTAGTGGGTTTTGCCTACTTTCCATATTTGTTGTATTGTATTGTATATTTTTTTTGTGACATATTTTTGTGCAATTTGGGATTATTGTATTGTATGTAATGATTGAATTGTTTGAATATTAATTCCTTGTATGCTTGGTGATCTTTGTGAGATGAGTTCTATACCCGGACTCGAGTGCACTTAGGATAGGAGAATGGCGTAGTCTTGTTGACTTGTGTGGAGTTATTCCTTAGCAAGTTGACTTGCAAGTCCATTCACTTGGTGGAGGTTATGTTGGGATCAATAATGTCACACAAGTAAGTTGTGGTTAGACATTACTCTTTCCAATATAGACCTTAGAAGCCAAGGACCTTAGTTTACCAAGCCCATCTCGGCCTATTCTTAGGATGTAGTGTGCAAGTCGTTCAAGTGTAAGATTTGATACGATTGTTACGCGATACTACACTCATAAGAGTCTCTCTTGAGAATATTTTCAGAATACGAGTAGTCGTTTCTCCAATAATATCCGAAAGATGGGATGATGACTATGGGAACCTCTTGTAGAACATGTTTGGCAGGTTTAAACCCTAGTACACTCCCTTTTGGGTGGTTCTTAACCTAACTCCATGCTCGTGACTTACAACAAACCCTTGATTCATGGTTGATCCGTTCATGAATCCTTAATATCAATGGAACTTAGGTGTTGATAAGGTGTAAACCATAATCCACCAAAATGGATGATTGATATTAAGGATAACATATGATCCATCCCATGACCTTTGTTTGGTGTGCTTTGCTTGATCCTTGAGTGTGATTGTTGCATTCATGCATTCATGCACCCATTTGCATTCATATCATCAAAATAAAAAAGAAAATTTTCAAGGAACTTAAGGGGTTTATTTGCAAAATTTTCAGACATGGAAAGACAAAGAAGGAATATAAAGAAGTACAACTTCAGGCAACCAGATTTGAAAGAGTTAATGAATCTGACATCCTATGTATTAGATCCTTTGGGTTTCAAGGCTCGTTTTGGGAAGCTTCTTCCTCTTCTGACTACTCAGGTGGATGAAGGATTGGTGAGTGTATTGGTGCAGTTTTATGATCCCTTGTACCGTTGCTTCACGTTTCTGGATTTCCAGCTTTTGCCTACCCTTGAGGAGTATGCTTACCTTGTGGGTATACCTATTCTAGACCAGTTGCCGTTCAGTGGCTTGGATAGTATTCCCACTTCTCAAGAGATAGCAGACATGTTACACATAGATGAATCTCTGGTTGAGGCTCATATGACTACCAAAGGTGGAATTCAAGGTCTCCCTTCTGAGTTCCTCATTGATCAAGCTACTATATATGGGAAGGCCATGAGTGAGGACGCCTTTGAGGTCATATTTGTACTTCTCATCTATGGGCTAGTGTTGTTCCCCAACATCGACAAGTTTGTGGATGTGAACGCTATTAGGATCTTCTCTACTCTTAATCCCGTTCCGACTCTGTTGGGCGATACCTACTTCTCTTTGCATATGAGGAATGCAAAGGGTGGTGGCGCCATTGTGTGTTGTTTGCCTCTGTTGTATAAGTGGTTTATTTCTCACTTACCTCAAACGGTCACTTTCAAGGAGAACAAGGAATGTCTACGGTGGTCCACGAGACTTATGTCTCTCACTAATGATGATATCTCTTGGTATAACCATGTGTATGATGGTGTGCAGATTATTGACTCTTGTGGAGAATTCTCCAATGTATCTCTTCTTGGTACATGTGGTGGGATTAACTACAATCCTGTTTTGGCACGTCGGCAGCTTGGGTTCCCCTTAAAGGATAAACCCAATAACATTCTGTTAGAGGGTGTATTCTTTCAGGATGGTAAAGATCCCCAAGGCTTGAAAGCTAGGATGGTTCGCGCTTGGCGCAAGATTCATAGGAAAGGAAGGAAAGAGTTGGGCCCTAAGAATTGCATAACTTTGGAGCCTTACATTGTTTGGGTTAGGAAGAGGGCGTCTGAGTATCTCATGCCTTACGAGTATCCGAGACCTACACCTATGATTATGGTTGGGCCTTCAACCCTCCCTAATCAAGGAGCAGAGGAGTTGAGAGACGAAGACCGTTCACGTGCCTGGATCCGTGAACGTGAAGAGTTGCTTCAGCAGATTAAGAAGAAGGATGCGTTGATTGAGTTTCTTGAGCATCAGGTTATTGATGACCCTGATGATGTATGGACTTCTCTACTTCCTCAGTCTTCTAAGTTCTGGAAGAGGAGGTATGATCGACTCGCCAAAGAGAAGGCCGATATGGAGGCAGCCTACGAGAGGGAGGTGAAGAGGCTTCGCGCATCTTATCTTCTTGTGTCCCGAGTTTTAGATGATTGTTTCTAAGGATCCATAGGATGATTATTTTCCTTTTCTCTTGTACATGATTGACGATGCTGCACTTCTTTTCCCTGATATTATTTGATGAGATATTTCCATATGTGATAAAATGCTTAATATCTCCAAAATTTGCAAATAAAACTCTAAAGTTCCTTTGAAATAAAAAAAACAAATCATATGCACAAGCATTGCATGCATCATATGCATAAACAGGTTCTGTTTCCGGTCCCTTGCCCTGTGGTCTAACTCTGTGTCCTTCATTTATTTTGAAGACAAGCTGACTCACCGGTACTACACTAGAGCCAATACTTCAAGACTGATGGATCACTTAGACCATGGATTCACGAGGCAGGCGCCGTGACATCCACCCTACACCAGAAATTGAAATTCGTGAAAAAATAAGAAGCTGGTGGTGGTAGGGGGAGAAAGGGCTTTCCTGGTTAGCCATTTGTCTTCCTTCTCTTATATAGACGCTGAGGATGAAGTTGGAACTCCTTTCCAAGCGTTATCTATTGCTGAGCCTATTGAGAAAAGAACTCCTTCATTTGCTTCCTACAAAGATGCAAAGCTGGCCATTGAGCATGGTGCAACCACTGGTTTAGGAAAAATGATTGAGTTAGAAGACAACGAGTCCCGGGCTGGCATAGGTTTTTCTTCTGGTACTTTCAACAAGCAAGGGTTATTCAAGAGTGGAGGTTTCATCCACACTGGTCTAGATGAGGAGGCTGCTGCCATTTTAGAAGAAGATACAAAGAATTCTGGCAATTTCATCATCCCTGGAGGGGTCTGCAACAATTGGGTCGCTGTGGATATTCCAACAGTTGTCCATAAGTCAACGTAATGATCACTTTGTTTAAAAACCCTTTTCCCATGCCAAAAGGAGGAGTGACAACATTGTTGGCAACATAAATACAATGATATTTTCATTCAATAAATTCATGTTAAATGTTTGTTTTTCCCATTTATTTTCCCTTTTTGTTTTTGCATGAAATTAGTGATCACATAAAACCCTAAAAAATAAAATAAAATCAATCTTTTCATCTGCATAATGATTTGCTTTGTTTGAATTCTAAAATCTCTTTTATATCCAAAATCATTATGCAGGTTGATTTCTAAACCCATTGAACATAATGACCCAACGCCATCTCCCAATTTTGAGTTCCCTGTATTTGAGGCAGGGGAAGATGATGTTGAAGAGATTCCTGATGAGATCACCCGTTTGCTTGAGCACGAAGAGAAGATCATTTAGCCGCATCTGGAGAATCTGGAAACAGTCAACTTGGGGTCTGAAGAGTGTGTGCGAGAGGTAAAGATTGGGACACTTCTGGAAGAATCTGTTAAGAAGGGGTTGATTAAGTTGCTACGAGAATATGTTGACGTCTTTGCCTGGTCATATGAAGACATGCCTGGTCTAGATACTGATATTGTGCAACATTTCCTACCTCTAAAGCCTGAGTGCATGCCTGTAAAGCAGAAGCTCAGAAGAACTCATCCTGATATGGCAGTGAAGATCAAAGAGGAAGTTCATAAGCAAATTGATGCGGGGTTTCTGGTGACTTCTACATATCCTCAATGGGTGGCCAATATTGTGCCCGTGCCTAAGAAAGATGGAAAAGTCCGGATGTGTGTGGACTATAGAGACTTGAATAAAGCTAGTCCGAAAGATGATTTCCCTATACCACATATTGATATGTTGGTAGACAATACAGCTAAATTCAAAGTCTTCTCGTTTATGGATGGATTTTCCGGATATAATCAGATTAAAATGGCACCCGAGGATATGGAGAAGACATCATTCATCACACCTTGGGGAACATTCTGTTATCGAGTGATGCCCTTCGGTTTGAAGAACGCCGGAGCCACGTATCAACGAGCTATGACCACCTTGTTTCATGATATGATGCACAAGGAGATTGAGGTATATGTTGACGATATGATTGCTAAGTCAAGAACGGAAGTTGAACATGTAGAGCATTTGTTGAAGCTTTTCCAGCATTTGAGGAAATATAAGCTTCGTCTGAATCCCAACAAGTGTACATTTGGAGTCCGTTCTGGCAAGTTATTGGGCTTCATTGTTAGTGAAAGAGGTATTGAGGTTGATCCTGCAAAGGTCAAAGCAATACAAGAGATGCCTGCGCCCAAAACTGAGAAGCAAGTCCGAGGTTTTCTTGGCCGCTTGAATTATATCTCCAGATTCATATCCCACATGACTGCCACATGCGCGCCTATATTGAAGCTCCTCCGGAAAGATCAGTCCCATGATTGGACCGAGGATTGCCAGAAAGCTTTCGACAGTATTAAAGAATATCTGTCTGAGCCTCCGATTCTGTCTCCGCCTGTAGAGGGAAGACCTTTGATCATGTATCTGACTGTTCTTGAAGACTCGATGGGTTGTGTCCTTGGTCAGCAAGACGAATCAGGGAAGAAGGAGTATGCTATTTACTACCTGAGTAAGAAGTTCACTGATTGTGAGTCTCGATACTCAATGCTTGAAAAGACATGTTGTGCTTTGGCTTGGGCTGCTAAGCGCTTACACCAGTATATGATAAATCATACGACTTGGTTGATATCCAGAATGGATCCAATCAAGTACGTCTTCGAGAAGCCTGCTTTAACAGGGAGAATTGCCCGTTGGTAGATGTTGTTATCTGAGTATGATATTGAATATCGAGTTCAGAAGGCTATTAAAGGTAGTATCTTGGCTGACCATTTGGCACATCAGCCTATTGAAGATTATCAGTCAGTTCAGTATGACTTCTCGGATGAGGAAATTCTGTATTTGAAAGTGAAAGATTGCGATGAGCCTACACTTGATGAAGGGCCAGAGCCTGGTTCCAGATGGAGTATGGTGTTTGATGGCGCTGTAAATCAGTATGGAAATGGTATTGGGGCCGTGGTTATTACTCCTCAGGGCGCGCATATTCCTTTTATAGCAAGGCTAACTTTCAAATGCACGAATAATATGGCTGAGTATGAGGCCTATATTATGGGATTGGAGGAATGTATTGATCTAAGGATCAAGCATCTTGATGTATATGGTGATTCAGCCCTCGTTGTTAATCAGATTAAGGGTGAATGGGAAACGAATCAGCCTGGCCTCATTCCATACAGAGATTATGCGAGGAGGATTTCAACGTTCTTTACTGAGGTTGACTTCCATCATATTTCTCAATATGAGAATCGGATGGCAGATGCTCTTGCTACGCTTGCTTCAATGATTGTGGTTAAATTGTGGAATAAAGTCCCCAATATCACCGTGATGCGCTTGGACAAACCAGCTCATGTATTTGCAGTAGAAGAAGTAAAAGATGATAAGCCGTGGTATTATGATGTCAAGTGTTTCCTTCAGAGCCAGATTTACCCGCCTGGGGCATCTGTAAAAGATAGGAAGACTTAGAGGAGATTGTCAGGCAGTTTCTACCTCAATGGCGAAGTGCTTTACAAAAGAAATTTTGACATGGTTCTGCTCAGATGCGTGGATAGACACGAAGCAGGCCTGTTGATGACTGAGGTCCATGAGGGTTCATTTGGTACTCATTCCAATGGACATGCCATGGCTAGAAAGATGTTGAGAGCAGGCTACTATTGGCTGACAAGGGAGATTGACTGCTGCAAATTTGTGAAGAAATGCCACAAGTGTCAGATTTATGCTGATAAGATTCATATTCCCCCGACACTTTTGAATGTGATCTCATCACCATGGCCTTTCTCCATGTGGGGAATTGACATGATTGGCATGATAGAGCTGAAAGCGTCCAATGGACACAGATTTATTCTCGTAGCAATTGATTACTTCACCAAGTGGGTTGAAGCGGCATCGTATGCAAATGTGACCAGGCAGGTGGTCGTGAAGTTTATCAAGAATCAACTCATATGCCGATATGGTGTGCCAGATAAGATCATTACTGATAATGGATCTAACTTGAATAACAAGATGATGAAAGAGCTGTGTAGTGAATTCAAGATTGCACATCATAATTCTTCTCCGTACAGACCCAAGATGAATGGGGCTGTTGAAGCTGCTAACAAGAATATCAAGAAAATTATCCAGAAGATGGTTGTTACGTACAAAGATTGGCATGAGATGTTGCCATTCGCTTTGCATGGCTATCGTACATCTGTCCGCACTTCAACAGGGGCAACCGCTTTCTCTCTTGTTTATGGCATGGAGGCGGTACTCCCAGTAGAGGTGGAGATCCCATCAATGAGAGTCTTGATGGAGGCCAAGTTGACTAATGCTGAATGGGTTCAGATTCGTTATGACCAGCTGAACTTGATAGAAGAAAAGAGATTGACTGCCATGTGCCACGGTCAATTATATCAGTAGAGGATGAAGAAGGATTTTGATAAGAAGGTCAAGCATCGTGTGTTCCGAGAAGGTGACCTTGTGCTCAAGAAAGTTTTGTCTTTCGCGCCCGATTCCAGGGGCAAGTGGACTCCGAACTATGAGGGTCCGTATGTTGTTAAGAGAGCCTTTTCAGGCGGTGCTTTGATACTTACAACTATGGATGGGGAGGATTTCACTCGTCCTGTGAATTCAGATGCAGTCAAGAAATACTTCGCCTAAAAAAATAAAAACTAAATAGCTCGCTAAGTTGAAAACCCGAAAGGGCGGCTTAGGCAAAAATGAGCGTCTCGGTGGATTGAAAACCCGAAAGGGCGATCCAGGCAAAAGTTAGAGACACAAAAAATATATAATAATGATATATGTATCCCGCTAGATTGAGTACCTCATCCTGGGGAAATCTAGGCAAAAATTAGGGATTTGGCAAGTAACTGCATTCTGATAAGACTTTGTTCTACAACTGTCGTCCGTCAGAGATTCTTGCTCATTATCAACCAAAGCTTCAAATACATCGGATTCAGAATTGGTGTAGAAATGGTCATTATGTTCAATGTAGCCCTTTTCTAATATATATCACCAATTACAAATTTGTAAAGATCTATGGAGTCTTGCCATTCGCAGACTACCATTCTATCAAATAAATTTGAGCCTTTTATCCAATTATTGGCACTCTTATCTATTTCTATTCAACAAATGTTTTGCATGTTTTGATTAAGAAAATATCATTGTTTTAAACGATCAAATTTTTTATAATTTGTTTTTAAACAAAGTGAACATTCACAATGACGAAAGGATACTTAGGAGATCCTCAGTGCCCTCCCAAGGGTGGTACGATCCCCAACAGGGTAAGATTTTTGTCCATATTCCTGGCATGACTGTATCTCCTCCCTCCGGAACCCCTTGTGGTTTATCCTACCAAGTAGATTGCTTGTTGAGAGTCACCTCTCTTCCCTTCAGCAGAGTAGCAATCTTTCTTCCTCAGCAGCTTGGATCTCTTTGGGCAAGAGCGGTATTTGGTGGTTGATCCCGATAAATCCTTTATTTCCTCGGATAGATTCCCCAGTAGAGTTGTTAGTATGGTGGACCTTGTCTGTGATAACTCTCGTCCCCAGCTGGAATGATTGATGATTCATACCCTGCAGAGCTCTTTGCTTCCTGGTATCTCTGATCCCCAGCAGATTGGATACTCTTCGGTGAACTTGGCTTTCTCTCTTGAGATGTAGTACCGGGTGGTTGATTCCTGGACCTGGTTGTGTTAAATATGTCTGTTTGTCAACATACATCATACATAAACCACGCGCATACATGCATAATTATAACATTCAGATATTCATGTTGCATTCTTTGCCATATATCGTTGTTTGTTGTCTCCTGCTATTTGGTGATATACTTCCCCAAGCAGACGTGTGTGTCTGATCTCTCCATATAGAGTCAGCTCCATAGGCAGAAAGCGTTTATCCTTTCTTCCATATTCCCCACCGGGTTATATCCTCGTGGATGTTGATTGTTTTTGTTCCTTCCCAACACATATACTGGGATGGTTTTCCCCATTGAGTTATATCCTCACCGGGACAAGTCTTGATTGGGTGTGCCTATCTAGTTTGATCCTAGATCGGTCTCTTGAGACTCTTTTCCTATTTCCCCGTGGTAAATGAATAATTGCTCAATAATTAGTAATTTATTATCCCCGACGGAGTCTGTGTTTCTCTACCCTCATACCGGTAGTTGTAAACCCTATTTCTTCCCCTTTTGCAGAGTAACTATTTTTTCTCATCTTTAATCGGTGACAGTTATCTTCATCTAATATTCGGTGATGATATCCCCTCATCTGCTTGGATAATTGCCCTGATTACGCAATTTATCCCCAGCGGGTCATCTCTCGTCTACCTTGTTGTTGTTGGTAACGATTGTTTCTCCCCTGAATTGGTCATCATTATATACCTAGTTTCGGTATCCCGATGCCTTTTCTTTTCGGTCGATTTATCCTTTATTAACCCAGTAACCGGTTGTGGATAATCGTCCATGCGAGTATATTATCTATGTTCTGACGGTAATAGATAGTATATCTCATGCACTCTCGGGTCTGAAGCCTTTTGTTCTTCCCCAATTAAGTAAGATTCGTATCCCCTTTGTGGAGTCGAATATCCATCCTGTAATCGAGTTTTCTTTTAGCCCTCTTTTGGATGATGAGTGTTTTGGAAATATTCCCCAATTCACGCCTTGGTTGGTCACCTATTATATGCCCAGTAACCGGTATCCCTGGTGTTCCTTCCTCTCTGCTCCCTATTATGACTTTTTATCCCTTGTGGAGTCAGAATCCCTGAGTTGAAGTATATCTTTTAGGTTTTCCTCAGACGTTTTGAAGTTTTGATATCTCTCACCCTTATACCGGTCTTGGATATTCATCTCTTCCTGAGCATGTTGTATCTCTCACCCTCATACTTGGCGTTCAGATCACATGTCTCCTTGAGCTTATTACCCAGTAACCGGTAATACCTCGTCCCGCTGCTTCCCCAGGAGTGTCCTTGTGGACATCCCCAGCGAAGTCCCTTAGTGGATTGTTTTCATCCGGATTTTATCCGAAGTATCCGCTGTGGATAGTTTTTTGTTGTATTGGCATATTCCCCAATACATGCATCTTCGAGTCAGCTCGAGTCTTTCCATTGGATCTTTTCCCTTTGGAATTCTGTTCCCCACGCTTTGAGTCGTGACCTGCTCGCGCATTTTTATCCCTTTTCTATCCCCAGGAGAGTCCCCAGGGTCTTGGTCCCATGGAGTGAATTGCTCATATGGATTATCAGTGGCTTCAGATTTCTTTGCTTTTGTGGACACATATCTCCACAGAGTGCTACCATTTTTCATACCTACATTTGCATCATGAGGTCTCTTAGGGACCAAAATTCGTCTCTTTGTTATTATTTAAGCCCATTCTACCCCGTCGAGACGAAGATTTTAACCTTCACTTCTCCGGCTAGAATAACCTTAAATAGGGGCATCTGTAAGACCCCAATTTTGACCCTAAGATCCATCATGGCATCATAACATTGCATTTGCATTGCCTCAAGGATCTTTAGCATCTTGGTTCCCTTTGCCTTTGGGTGGGACTCCTTGTGATTGGTTTGAGATCACCAAGCATGCTTGAATTATACATCATTGTTTCTCTTACTTTTGTTTACTAACCAAAAGCACAAAAATGTGTCACTAACATCTTTTGTCTGAAGCTTGAGTATTATCCAAGACACTTTGTGGGTTCTATTTAGATGATCAGTCAACACAAGGGAATGGCTTAAGATACTTCCAACAGGTTCAAATGGGGTCTATTCGTCAATCAAAACGTTAATCTTGAAGGAACAAAAGTTTGTTCATGAGCTGTCATGCTCGCTAGGCGATCAGAATGGGTCGCTTAGCGAGTCCCAAGAAAAGCCACCAGAATCACCTACGCTCAGAGGAATTTCTTGAACTGTCATGCTCGCTAGGCGAAGCCCACGTGTTTAAAAATAAATAAATAAATAAATAAATAAATAAAATATAACAGAAAAATTTTGGACTTGGGCCTCTCTCATTTGAGCCCACAGGTCCACAAAAATCAGGTTATAAATTCAGAGTTTCAGTGAAACAAAAGAATTCTATTCCTATTACCTTGGCAGGGAAAAAGATAGTGAGAGAAGAGCTAACAGAGTTCAGAGCAACCTCTAGAGACTGAAGGGAACTCATCGGCAAAGACCCAATTCCCTCTCATATAAACCCTCAGATTGCTTTGCAAACCCAACCGGGCAATTCAATTTCATTCGATCTCTCCAGTCATGTTTTCCTTATTCCCATTACTTTATGTTTTTAATTTGAATGCTCTAAATGTATAAGGTATTATGGGTGAATTTGATACCCTTTTGATGCATGTGTTTTACAAGAGGTTTAGGCCTCCTACCCTTGGTTGCTTTTTGTGAGCTTTTTGTGAATTTTAATGGCATGATTCATGTGGTTACATTTTGATTTGGGGGCAACTCTTGATTACCCTATCTTGTTTCTCTAACCTGTTTGTTGAGTTTTGTTTTGTGAGGGCTCATATGACTCTTACAAAGATGGCTTGCTTGGTGTTCCACTTTATTTGTGGGGTACCACCTGGAGGTCTATTCCGATTACCTGTACTGACTCGCTTTCTTTGATGGTGCTAGCTTGAGAGATCTCTGGGTTTCTTATCTCTTTAATTGTTGTTACTTCGGATCTTTATCCGTACGGTAGATCTCTCGATCCCTTTACTTTTCCCGCATGTTACCGATTTCTTAGGTTTCGTATAGCCTCTCGTGGCATGTCATTTAAGGTAGCGCGGTTCCTTCATCTAGGACTGCCTTTTTGCATGAGCATCCCTAAACACCCCAAACTCATTGATTTTTCTTCTCCTAAGAACACGTTATCTCCTTCTACTACAGGTGAGTAATTCTCCAAAGGTCGAGCATCCGGTAGATTGCGTAGTAACGTCGTTCACCCCAAAACACAACCCTTACCCCATAGGTGGTCAAACTACGTTTTGCTCTGATTTTCATCCCAGATGAGATACGTAGGCATAAGACACGATGTATTAGCGAGCACACTCCTCTTTAACCCATAGGTAGCCGAGCTACGAAGACTTTGATTCTCAGATTCAGATGAGATACGTATGCAGTGGATGCGACATCCGTGCGAGTCATTTTCTTTTGACCCTTCTTTTAGTAAGTAGTACATTAGATAAACATACACGCTTTTCTCATCCCTTCAATCATGTTTGCACAAATAAATTTTCAAAAAAACAACAACAACCTTTGCAACAAATGTGAAAAGGGCTCCCTAGGAGTACCTAGGATGCTTTGGGTTCCTAACACCTTCCCATTGCATAACCAACCCCCTTACCCAGATCTCTGACATTTTTACTAGTTTTTGATTCGATAAAACTTTTAGGTTTTTGTTCGCTTTCTAACCATTCCTTTGGATAAATAGAAGTGCGGTGGCGACTCGACTTGTATGATTTACCTTGGATTTAGTCAATATCTCTAATGGTAACGAATACCCCGCTACAGTTTTCTTTTCAGATCCATTACTCATTCCCATCTCAAATGTTTGGAGGGACCCAATTAGCTCATCAACTCTCATATTGGAGTTATCATGAGACTCTTCTATGGCTGTCACCTTCATAGTAAATCTCTTAGGGAGTGACCTAAGCATTTTTCTTACTAATTTTTCATCTGACATCTTCTCTCCCAAGGCTCTTGAGGCATTAGCAATTTCAAGGATACTCATATGAAATTCATGAATATTTTCATCTTCTTTCATCCTTAAATTTTCAAACTTGGTGGTGAGCAACTATAGTCTAGACATCTTTACCCTAGAGGTGCCTTCATGAGTGGTTTTGAGAATGTCCCAACCATCTTTAGCCACCTCACAAATGTTTACCAACCTGAAGATATTCTGGTCTACTCCATTGAATATGGCATTCAATGCTTTAGAATTTCCAAGGGCTAGATCATCCTCCTCCTTTGACCATTGTTCTTCAGGCTTCTTGTCAGTTGTGGCTTCTCCCTCCTTAGTAATTACTGGATGTGTGTAGCACCTCAAATTTGCACCTCCCATTTGTACCTTCATTTCATTTTTAGGTCATTAATATTGCATTAACATTGCATTCATATTGCATAGTGCATTGCATCTCATCAGTCAAAACTAATCAGGAGAATCCATCTGTGCAAGAGAGATAGGGTTTTTCCATGAGACAAAAGCCCTATGGTGGTTCCAATGAGCTTACATGACCCAAGGATCATTTTAAAGCAGCTTGACCAAGTGTTGAAGGCTTAGATTCATCAGTGCATGCCCAAGTTATCCGAGGCCCATAAAAGTCAACTACAAAGTCAACTGTGGATTTGGAGGTGGGAAGTGATTAGAGATACTTCATTCATGTTAAAACAAGTTTCATTTTGACCTTTCAAACACTCACATTGAAGATTTTGAAGCCAGATCAAGAATTTCCAAAAATGGAAGATGACCTGTAATTTGAAAGTTTCCAAAAATAGCAAGTTTTTGGACCAACTTCAACTCAACTTTCCAACATCAAATAAGCTTCAAATGATTTTTTGTCCAACATGAAAGTTGAAAATCTTTCTCTCCCATTTCCAAAAAGTCCAAGATCATGGATTTATGATGAATGGTTACGGAATTATGATCAAATCATGGAAAAGTGTGCTTGAAAATTCAAATGGCCATATCTTTTGAACCAAGACTCCAATTTTGGTGGTTCTTTTTGCATTTTGTTCCTCATGACATGCACTTTCCAAATATCTCATTACATGGCATGTAATTCCTTTGCATGATCATATGCTCATTCATGAAGTTTTTTGAAGGAGAATTTCTAAAATCAATTTGGTTGATCATATGCATGAAATACCAATTCCAAAGTGTGCATGGGCTATTTTTAAGTGAATTTGGGCCAGCTTTGGGTACTGTTCACGTGGCCATCTCTTGCATGAGGTGAAAATCCAATTTTGTGCACACACCTTACAACTTGTTAATCTCAATTAGTTTGGACTTAAGCATGATTTCAGAATGATTAACAAGGGATATATAAGGATAATCACAACTACATTTGCCATTAACAACAGTTTTCAGATCTAGATCTTGAAATTTATCAAAAAATTTTCTCAACAAGAACTTTCAATTTTCTCACATCAAAGCCATTTTTCTTGTTGGAATCATGATCATGAAGCATTTCTGAGCAAGTTTGGACGTGGACTTGGAGGAATTCGTGCCAGTTTTGACCATACATGAAGCTTGGAGGTTCAATGGAGTTTGCAAGTTGAGCTAGATTCATGCGTGCTGGAGCATCCAATTCTTCATCAATCATCTTAACAAGCATTGTAGAAGAGTTTTGAACCATTACCAGCCTTGGATAATGCAGTTCGAAGGTTCTGTTCTTCAAAGAGGTCAGGTTTCGATCTCAATTATTCTTGAATTCATCATGATATTTGTGTAGATCTTTGATTGGTGATGATTCTGGTATAAAAATTGAGCGAAATGGCGCATTATTCATGAAGATACATGTGTTTGAAGTTTTGATGTCTTTTTTTATTTCCTTCGATCTGAGCGATGCATGATGTTTTAGCGTGAATTGTGGTTTGATCTTGCATGTACATGAGATGAGGATTCGTATGGTGTAATTTTTGATGATTTCTGGAATGTTTTTGGATTTTCTGGAATTGGCGCATGAAGTTCATGCAATCTTCATCTTCAACCTCATGAAGGAGATGAAGATCACATGTGTTTCCAGATTTTGCTACGACTTGCTATGAATTTGCTACGACCTTCATCATTTAGCTACGAAATTCTGGAGATTTTTTCAGGGCTTAGGGTTTTTGCACCAAAACGCTGTCGTTTTGGTGGAGCGCCAAAATTCAAATCTGGCCAGGGTTCGATCCTGGCCGAGCGAAATATTCAAATTGCCTTGCATTTTCACATGTTTCCCTCCATTTTGCCATGCTTATTCATGTTTTGATTTCAAATTTTTTCCAAACTTCATAAAATCATAACAAATTGAAAATTGATCCAATTTCATCCTAATTTTTTGAAAAATGCTCCTTATTCTGTCTAGTTTTTTATGATCATAAATTGGAAAATTATGCATGGCTGGATTTTATTTGGTGCTAGGTTATGTGATCATGTATCCATTTGTGACCTTGTCTTACTCTTTCCTTTGTGAAATGCTTGATATTAATCCATGAGCTTGAAATTTTGCATGTTGATTCTAGACACATTGATGGACATTTTGGTTTTGGTTTGACATTTTTCCCATGCTCCATTTCTGTTTTATGCTTGTGTTAACATGGTGTGACAATTTGTGTCACACATTTGGTTGTCTAACTTGTACAATGTGATTTCCATGCCAAATGATCTCCAATGGTTCTGATTTTTTGTGTGATGGATGTTGTGGATGTCTTGATTGCTCATGAATTTTTCCAGAATTATTTGAATCATTTCTGTTTTGATTGAGAATTTTCATTCATGATGATCATTTGGGTGCCTTGAATTGGTCTTTGACTTCACATGCCTATTACATGAACTTGCTTATTGATTATGATTTGGTCTTCTTTAGGACTTGTTCTTGAGTGGATAAACATGCTTTGTGTTGAGTTTGAGGTTCTGTTTTGGATTTTTGATCCTCTTTTGACCCTAGGCTTTGACCTAGTGGTTTGTTACTTACCATTTGAGTTGTGATTTCAGGTTCAAGTATACATTTCCATGGTTGAGGTTGCTCCTTCATTTGAGCTTGATCAATTGTTGTCATTTGCTAACCTTTGTGTGTTTTGTAGGATTTGAGGATAATTCATTTGTGTTTGCTTTGTGCCTTGCACCATTGTTGCCTGATTGGATTTGTCTGTCTGTATGATTCTGACTGTTGATTGTTGGTTTGAACTGTGTACTGATTGGCTTAGCTGTTTCCACAGGTACCTAAGTTGCTTTAAGTTCATTTGAACTTGCTTGGCATTGCTTGTGGTTTGCATACCACTGAGGTATAATTCCTTGATCTTCATGTAGTCTGGAAGACCTACTGTTATTGGTAGGCACCTGTTTGAAGCCCTCCTTAAGAGGCAATGTTTGTGGATGTTTAATGTTGTGCCAAGCAGGTAAAGTCCTCTTAAGAGGCAATTGGCAGATAAAAGGGATGTGTAATCCATCCCCTGCTACTCAGTGTGTCATTCCTCTTGCTCACACCATGTGTTGATGCATTGTGAATAAAAACCCAAACTCTTGTAGTGTCAGTCATTTGTGGAGAAGAGTTCCTACATTCTGAATTCCCACACTTTCTATTTGAGTCAAGCTCTCCCAGGCCAGGGATAAGAGCTGTGAGGTCTTACCCTCACTTCCTATTTCATCTGCTTCACCCTAACTCTCAATGTTAGGGTTAAGAGCTTAAAACACCCCATTCCAGTTGGCTTGTTTCTGCAGCCTAGCCCTGTATGAGCCCAATTGCTTGCATATAGTGTGTGTGATTGCTTTATTGTGCTTGTTTGTTTGATTGTGCTGCTTAGGATAGCTTGCTTCCTGTGCAAGTTAGGATAGAAACCTCAACCTAGGACCATTGTGGATTATATGATAACTATTAGGCTCGAGTCAGGCTCCCTTCTAGTTTGTCATTTCCCAAACTCTGGTTAGGTTAGAAGTTCTTTCCCTGTTTAGGGGAACTACGTCGCCCTGATCCTCATACCAGATGAGGTACGTAGGCAGGAGATGAGCTGATCTCTCCGGACGCCCTTTTTCTTTTTCAACCCCCCTTTGTGTGTGTTTGGAGTCTGACGTGAGTCCAGCGATTGGCAGTTGGTTTCCTGTGTCTTGTTTGCTTGTTGGAGTCTGACATAAGTCCAACGATTGGCAGTTGGTTTCCTGTGTGTGTTTGTTGGTTCGGAGTCTGATGTAAGTCCAGCGATTGGCATTCGGTTTCCATGTTTGCCTGTTTGTGTGGAGTCTGACGTAAGTCCAGCGATTGGCAGTCGGTTTCCTGTGTGGGTTTTGTTTGGCGTGCGTTAGCCGAGCTACGAGTGCTCTGATTCTTCTCCGGTCAGAGAAGATACGTATGCATAGGATGCGACATCCTAGCGAGCACGTTTCCCCTGTTCCCGAACTACGTCGACCCTGATGTCTATGTCTGACAGACTACGTAGGCCCAGGATGCGATATCCTGCCGAGTTCCGTTTCTTTTGTCTTTCTGTGTTTCCTTCCATCCTTGTGCAGTGTTTGAGCAGTCTTTAGCAACCTTTCTTCTATTCTTTCTGAGCGTGGATCCCGTCGAGTACGACGGATGCGTAGGGGTGCTAATACCTTCCCTTCGCATAACCGACTCCCGATCCCATCAATCTCTGGTCGCGAGACCATGTCCTTTCCAGGTTTACTTCGAGCATTTCCTTTTCCTCTTTTGGGATAAATAACGCACGGTGGCGGCTCTGTTGTTTCGTTTTCCCGGCGGTTTTTCGCGTAATGCGACAGCTGGCGACTCTGCTGGGGAGACGGAGAAGTTGACCTCTTGCTGGTCCATCTTCCCTAAGCGAGTCAGTCCTAGCGCTCTGTAGGATAGGGTTTGGTTGCTTTTACTGCTTTATTTATTGCATTTATGATTATGATGTGATTGTTTATGTTTACATTTATGTTTGCATTTATGTTTGCATGCATCATACTTTCATTGTGCTGGCTGTGTGTTTGTCTCTCTGTGGGGTGGGAGTTACAAGAGGTAAAAGGCCCAATACCCAGGCTATGAGTGAACTCTAGGATACCTAGGAATAGAGTGATTCATGGGAAGCGGGTGGTATTGCGCCACTTAGCGGAACATGATATCACGAGCAGTTCAGACTCTGATGGGGTATTATCGGTGCATACATCGGGTGTGTACAAGATGATATTCTTGAAAGGGTTGTTTATCTTGCGTTTCTCTTGACCTTACCCTGGCCTAGATGACACCCGTGAATGGGGAGGGAATGAATCATTTGTAGGTACTGATGGTGACTATGGTTCAGTTGGACTTATGGATATCTATCTCTGACACCGGAGTTTTGTCCATCATATCTATCAGCGGGTTCCGTTTATTTCGGATCCCCGGGTTGAATTTGAAGATACTTGTTCAGAGGATCTGGTTGTCATCCGTTCAGTGGATCTCTTGTGATGATAGTGATATATTCCCCGGTTCCGTTTATTTCGGAACTTCCCAAGTTGGATTTATGGTTAATCGGGCCCTCAGATGATTGTAATCAGTTCAGAGACCGGTCCAGTACAGTTGATCCTCAGATGACTTGGAAGATGGCACAATGACCTGCCTGTATGCATTTGCATCATTCCCATTTCGCATTCATCTGCATTTAACCCATGTCTACCCGTACTCAGGGCCCATTTTTTGATTAAGATTTTGGTCGAGAGACATCCGAATATCAGAATGTTGTTGATGAAATATTATCCGTCTCAATGAAGCTAGAATCAAAGGACAGAATATTCCTAGTACGGATAGACATTGCATGCGTGAGTCATATTAACCTGTTTTCTGTTTTGTAGGTGTCAGTATCTAACCGGTGCGCATAGCTCTTCCGTTCAGACATCCTGCCAAACTCAACAAACTCAGACTGATGGATCCGCCCAACGCCGACATTCTCGAATTGAAAGAGATGATGGGGGAGTTGTTCAAAGTCGTGCAAGGGCTCGCCTTGGGGAAGAAAGCAATTGCTGAGAGGTTGGAGAGGATTGAAAGCTGGATGATAAAGGAGAAAGTTCAGGGAAAGGCTCCGTCATCCGTAGTAAAGAAGCCCTCTGGCAATGGTCAGCCCGAGAAGGAGGTTGAATCAGGTGGTGTGCCTGCCCGAAAGGAACACGGTAAGGATCGTTACCACCCTTATGCTGCCACTGTAACCACTCCTGTTGGTAATCCACCTGTACAACAGCAACAACCGCTACCTCAACAAAAAGCACAGAAAGCTAAGGGCCAAGTGAAGAAGGGGACGACGGACCGTCAGTTTGATAAGCCACCCGTGACTTATACCCTTTTGTTCAAGAGGTTGAGGGATCTTGGGTTAGTTTGGCCAAGGATATTGGTTCCTATAGAACTGCATCAGAGGCTTGCAAACTACAATGAGAACGCCAGGTGCGAGTTCCATTCTGGGGCACCCGGACACAACATTGAGGGTTGTAGGGCTTTCAAGCATGTCGTCCAAGATATGGTGGATTCTAAGGCCATCAGTTTGGCGCCAACACTGAATGTTAACGCTAACCCCGTGCCAGGTCCCGTAGGGGTGAAGGTGATGCCAAACGACAAGAGAGGAACAGAGGTGACTGAGGGGGATCAGCTAAAAACTTCAGTGTTTGTGGTCCCAAAACATCTGATGAAGAGAGGAGCTTTCCCTAGTGTTGATAATTGTTGTGCGGCTGTCGCCACAAGTGGGGGTGTAGATATGAGGAGAACGATTTAGAGGATGATGGAAGTAGAAATGGACGGTGAGAAATTTGAAACACCAAGTCAGGCCGTTGAAACCGTCAAGGTAGAGGATGCCATTTTAGCTGAGAAAGAGAAGAAGCTGTCAATTTCTTCTTACAAACAGGCCATGGAAGTGGTGAAGAACGGAGAAGCCCTAGGCTGGGGAAAGATCATAGACATTATGGTGAAAGCAGATATGTTCGGGGTTGGCTATCAGCCAGATCAAGACTCGTCTGGACAGAACAGAGGATGTCGTCAACCGTTCACATTCGTCAGTGCCGGAATGCTGGATCCAGGTCACACCTGTACAGTGGGTGAAGAGATTAACCGTGACCGCGAGCTTGAGTTGTGGATAAAGTCGTGCGTACCAGGGAACTGGAAAGCCTCAAGGATCATCACTGTCACTCGTCATGAAGAGTAGTATTTTTGTATTTCAATTCTG
Organism: Lathyrus oleraceus; assembly: GCF_024323335.1. NCBI lineage: Eukaryota > Viridiplantae > Streptophyta > Magnoliopsida > Fabales > Fabaceae > Lathyrus > Lathyrus oleraceus. The sequence continues at coordinate 259,168,941 of NC_066583.1, forward strand.
TTTGCATGAAAGCCATACGTTTTGCCCGAAACGTAATGGTCCATTGTAAGGGCCATCTCATGTGTTTCATTGTGCAACATTTTGCATCATTAATAAATGGATGTTTTTGTGATTAAAAGCGGTGTTCCCTGTCTTTCACTTATTTTTGCAGTTTAAAAATAATAAAAATAAAAATGGCAATGTTCATTTTCATTTTTCTTTCCTTTCGATTTGTCTTGTTCCGACTTCAAAAGTGACTATTCTCCTGATCTCATTAACAACAATTCGGTTACACCTTTGTATGACTTCGATAATCCGATCTATCATGCCGAAGAATAGGGCGAAGAAGATTGTGATCTGCTGGAATTAGCTAGGTTGTTGAAACAAGAGGAGAAGGTGATTCAACCGCATAAGGAGTGATTCAAGATTGTTATTCCAGGCACCGCCGAGGTCAGAAAGGAAGTGAAAGTTGGGACCGCCTTAGAGGCGAGTGTCAAGAGCAAAGGAGATGTCATTCAGTCTCAAGGACGTCGATGCCATGTATCAAAAAGCCATGGTGACCTTGTTTCATGATATGATTCATCGTGGAATCAAATGCTATGTTGATGACATGATAGCAAAGTCCCAAACAGGAGAGGGGCATTTGGTAGGCGGGGGCAAGTTGTTCGACCGGTTGAGACAACTCAGACTGAGGTTGAGTCCGAATCAGTGCGCTTGTGGAGTGCTGTCCGGTAAAACGCTGAGGCTTATTGTGAGCGGATAAGAGGAATCGAGGTCGATCCTGCTAAAAAAAAAGAAAGAAAAGAAAAAGAAAAAAGCAATACAAGAAATGCCTGAACCAAGAACAGAAAAGAAGGTTCGTGGTTTCTTAGATAGATTGAATTACATTTCACGGTTCATATCTCATCTGACAGCCACGTGGGAACCCATTTAAACTGTTGAAAAGAAAGAGCAAACGGTCAGATGGATAATGATTGCCAAGGGGCATTGAAAGATAAAAGAATAAGTTGCAGGAACCTCTGATTCTGATGCCTCCTGTGGAAGGAACAACTGTTAATCTGGTACTTGACAGCCCTCGAGGGGTCTATGGGGTGTGTACTTGGGCGGCATGACTAGTCTGGTCGAAAAGAGCATGCAATTTACCTTAGCAAAAAGTTTATCGACTGTGAAACAATACATTCACTGCTCGAGAAAACTTGTTGTACTTTGGCATAGGCTGCTCGCCGACTGAGACAGTATATTCTGGTTCATACCACTTTGTGGATGTCCATGATGGATCCGATCAAGTATGCATTTGAGAAGTCAGCATTGACCGGACGGGTTGCGAGATGGTAAAAAAGTGAGTTTGACTGATTTGTGATATACGGTACACCTCTCAGAAAGCAATTGAGGGGAGTGTATTGTCCGATTAAATCGCCCCGCAACCCATTGAGGATTATCAACCAAGGAAGTTTGAGTTCCCTGATGAGGACATCTCGAAGTGCTCAAATCGAAAGATTGTGAGAAACCGATCCCGAAGGAGGGGCCTGACCCTGAATCCGAACGGATTCTGATGTCTGATGGGGGGAGGTTAATGTGGATGAGTTAGTGCCGTTTTGGTTACGCCGAAAAGATCCCACACTCCTTTTTCCATGCAGGCACATTGGTGTTAGACTCAGCTTTTTCCTTTTTTCCAGCATCCCTCTGTTCTTTCCTTCTTCTTTGTTCCCTTCTCCATTGATACCTTGTTATGGGATTTTTTCCTTTGTAGTTTTCAGAGATATGGGAGGTTTTTTTTATCAGCCTGAAACTCCTTACGATATGCTAATGACGAACCTCTATCCACCTCAAAGTTCTTCCATTTTCCCTGGTCGCGTTTCCTGCCATCGAATGGCTTCACCCATTTCCCATTTGAAGCATCAGCGTTGGGTTTGAAAGAGATGAGTTTAGCAGTAGGACCCTTTCGTTTTGTTTTACCAAGCTTCACCATAGGCCTTCTTGGATCATAGTACCTTCTTGGGTCGAAAGCCCTTATGGGATGGACAACCTGTTGATTTTGAGGGGCCTTCTGACACCCTTGGTGTTTTACCCTCCTTACTCCCTTGAAGTTTTGGTTCGCTTTCTTGTCGAATACGGCGCTGCATAGGGGGCACATCATAACCTCTGATTGCTTCTTCTAGCATCTTCGGAGGAAATCAGTCAGAGTTTCGTCTTCTTTGGGGAAGGCTATTTTATTATACTCTTCTTGTTGACACTCATTGTTAACTTTCATGGAGGTTTCTTGGGATATTTAGACCATATTAACCTCCATGTTGACATCTTTAGTGATGTCCATCTTCTAGAGTTGCAATTGAAGACCCTCGGTAGCCTTATCTATTTGCACAAAACTATCAGCAGTTTCTTTGGTCATCAGGTTGGAATCTTCATTGATTCCAGTGTCGAAAACATCAGTGTTTCCATTGGTGACATTTCCCACAACTTCCTGAACAAAGTCATTGAATAATTCCTGATCAAGATTCTCAGAAACCCTAACCATGACAGGTTCGTTGACGAAGTCCTCAGTGACTTCGACCATGTTTACTTCCTCTAGTTCAGTGTAGTGGGCATCAGCTATATGCAGAGGATTGGAGTCGATCTTCATCTAGCTTCTAGGTTTGTCTCCAAACTTGAGTCTCCCTTCTTGGATAGCCTTTTGAACAAGATACCTGAAAAGAAAACATTGAGATGTTTTATGACCCAGAAAACTATGGTACTTGCAAAACACTATTTTGTTTCTATGTTCTAAAGGAGGCACTTTAGCACCCGGAGGCACTATCATTTGACCATCCTTAACTAACAAATCGAAGATTTCTTTTCATTTAATAACGTCGAAAGTAAGTTTTCTTAGGAAATTTATCATTCTTTTCTAGTTCAATAGGGTTTTTTCCATTCGACAGGGCCAAGACCTTACAAGCGTAAGGTGGCCCTTGCTTCAACTCAGCAAGGTCAATTTCATTTTAGTTGAAGTCTAAAGGCCCATTATAGGATCCTTCGTCATCATTACTGAAATCGACGTAGAGTACTCTTTTATTCTTATTTGCTCTAGATTTTTCTTCCTTCAAGCGTTCTAACTGTCGAACCCTATCAGCCAGTTGGGCCATATCTCTCAAATACTGGGTATCTAACTTCTTCCTGATAGAATAGTCAAGGCCCCTAGCAGCCATTTCGACCAATTCATGCTCTGGTACTTGCGTAAAACACCTAGCTTTGAGTAATCGAAATCTATTTAGATAGTCATCAATTGGCTCAGTGAACTTTCGTTTAATACTAGTCAATTCTTTCAGACTTATCTTTGTTTGCCCCATGTAAAACTCCTCATGGAACATTCTCTCCAACTGATTCCAAGTATGAATCAAATTTTGTGGCAAGGTGGTGAACAACGTGAAGGCATTCTTAGTGAGAGAGCTTGGGAAGTATTTTATCCTAAGGCTTTCGTTGTTCGAAATGTCTCATGCCTCTATTAAATATGTAGCCACATGTTCGACAGTGGATTTAGTAGTATCACCATAAAACTTAGTGACTTTGGGGATTTTTATTATAAGGGATTTTTCTGCCTGTAGGATATATTCCGACAATGGTGATGTATAATTTGGCCTTCGAAGGCCAAAGTATACCCCATTTCGAACCATAATCCTTTTGACTATGGTTGCTAGATTATTATGTGCTGCCATATCATCATTTCGAATCTGCCGTATGACATTATCGGTGTTTTGGTTTCTATTTACCATTACTATCCTTGGCTCTCTTTCCCTGGGGATTTGTGGTTCAATCCTAGGGGGTTCAACTCATACTCCCTGATTTACCATCTATGGTTGCGGTTGATTTTGTGGAATTTGGTTTATAGTAGGGTCTTCTTCGAAGGTTACCCCCTGGTTTTCCCTTATCTAATCCCTCAGAGGGTGTCGATGAGGTTGTACCCAGGAAATCATACATTCGCGCCATCTGCGCCATCATCTGTTGCTTTGATTGTGCCATATTTTGAATCAAAGGATTCAATACGGTGGTCAATGTTTGGGTAAGCATTAGGACCATCTCATGGTTGCTTTCACCCATCTGTTATCTCTACACTGCTGCGGAATTATTGGTAAGGATGGGTATCTGTGTTTGGTATCCCAAGCCTGAAGATTGGTTATTTTGACCCACGTTAACCCCAGATCCTGACCCTTGTAAAACGAAGGTTATGTTAACCACTAGTTTGGAAAATGTCAAAGCAACATTATGTAAACTTTCCATGACTGAAGTTGACATTCCATATGGCTGTTCTCGACCACCAAAGGGTATAGAGAAACCAGGGGGTATCAAATGCCTATTTAGAACATTTCCAATCGGTAGGGGGGGGGGGTGAGGAGGCCCCCTAGGCCCAATGTAAGTCAAAATAGGTTAAGTATAGGGAATCGAATACGTAGGCATCAAACTTGCCATAGATGGGACTGGTTCAGACACGTGCATTGTGGTCGTGTTTGCCCATATCAAAGAAGAAGGGGGTGGTACATTGCTGGTTGGTGGATTTTGAGAATTTTGGTTATTTGGCACATTTAAATTCGCCATTCTCCTAGTGGATCTTCTCCTTCGTATGTGTTCGTTGGTGGTGGCTACTTTATCACTCCTTAATAACATACAATGAATTCTTTCGAAAGGGAGAAGATGAATGAATAACCATAATTAAAAAAAAACAATTTCACTTTTCTAAAATCGTTAGCATTGTCCCACTGGGCGTGCCAATTTGTTTAGCATGAAAATTGGTAAACAATCGTTGATCTTCCAAAATACTAAATTTGGTTACTTACAAAATCGATCAGATTGATCCTAAGGCATGTGCTAATTATTTGTTAAAGTAAATTCTAATAAATATGAACACTTCGACAGTGTTTGGAATGATAGTGATTAGTGAAAATACTTTAAACAGTAAAAGACCAACACAAAATAAAGAGAAGCATTGTAAGAACGAAGGTAAATAGCAACAAAGATGAATGCTTAAAATAAAGAAGTATTTTTGTAAATAAAGATGAATTGAATTACTTCAAAGTAAATGACAATGGCGTAAATCGAACATACATTTCTCAATTTACTGTTTCTCTACACACGGATACTTGGTAAATTTTACAGATTTTGTACACACTTTGACACCCACGATCCTAGAACTAAGACCCTCTATTTATACTAATCGAAATAATCGCTTCTAACGGCCTTCTACCATATCGAGAAAAATGGTGCTATGCATGAATGCAACCATCCACTATGCTCCACGTGTACTTTCATCAATTTCAGATAAGAACAAAGTTCCCTCCTTTATTTGAATTTTGAATTTCTAGTCGAAAACGTCTTAAAAAACTAAAGAATATTTCTAAGTCCCTAATGCACACTGATCCTCTCATCCTAGAACTTTCGACTAGAGCTTCCAATATCAGATTCAGTCGAAAGCATCTTCACAGGAAATTCCACTTTGTAACTCTTAAAATGGGCATCGAAATTAGGAGTCAACACAGTGATAACAACTGAAAACAATCAAAGAAAAAAATACACACTTCCAATGAAACAAAATACACTCTTGCTTAAAAGCTCATGAGTGATTCACAATTACAACTCAATAAACTTAGTCCAATTCTAGTATCAAAGAGATACTAGAATGGCTCACAAATAACAACGACAACTAAACCCTAACAATAACAACTTCCATCTTAACTCTTGCTTCTGTCCATTAGGTTTAATAACGTCCTCTTTAAATAACCTTTTGTAAGCATGGCCTTACGCATAAAAAATCAGCAGATCCAAAACAGATCAATTCATATCAAATTTGATCAAATCAAATATGATGTTTCCTTAAATGTTTTGCCATCTGTCATGCGTAATATTTGATCAAACCAAATCTGATGTCTCCTTAAATGTTTTGACATCTGTTCTGCATAATATTTGATTAACTCAAATATGATGTCTCCTTAAATGTTTTAACATCCATTCTGCATAATCAAATTTGATGTCTCTTTAAATGTTTTGACATCTATTCTGCATAATCGAATATGATGTCACCTTCAATGTTTTGACATCCAGTATGTAGAATCAAATCAAATGTTTTTATATCCAGTCTGCAGAATCTTCTGCAGAATCAAATCAAATACGATCTAATGTTTCCTTAAGATGTCCAAACATCCCTTTTTATGAAACAATTGCACAACTGGAAATGAAACAAGAGTTCCTAAAGTAAACCTTCTTGGACAGTCAGATATGATAGCTGAATATTCATAAAATCTTCAGATATCTCATACTAAAACAAGTCTTCCAAGAAGCAAAACAAAACCTTCAAATATGTTTGATCAACATGTCACGACATCTTGCTCAACATCTTATTGTACTACATGTTTTAACAAAATTGCTGCCAATTATAAAAGCACAGACCTAACAAACTCCCAAACCCGAATAAGGTTACGACGACCATCTTCATTTTATTTTAAGGGTTTTATAGATATTTTGCCTTTCCTTCTTTGGAATAAATAAAGTTCGATGGCGACTATGTTCAAATCATTTTCCACGAGTGAGAGAAACGCTTCATGAAAGATCATATTTTTCGAGATGCGACATAAACACATCATGAAGATTAGCAAGCAACGGTGGAAAGGTAATACGATATGCCACCTCTCCTATCCTCTTTAAGATATGGTATGGACCAATAAAACATGGTGTGAGCTTTCAAGACTTCAAAGTTCGATGAACATCGGTTACTGGAGTAACTCTAAAAAACACATGATCCCCCACTTGGAACTCAAATGCTTTCCACCTCTTATCATGATAGCTCTTCTAGCGGCTTTGCGGAGCTTTTATCTTCTATAGAATCATCTTGATCTTCTCATAAGTTTAGTTTTTTGCATAATATCAGGTCCGATCACCACACTCTTGCCAAATTTATACCAATATAGAGGTGTCCTACAACTCCTACCGCACAACGCCTTAAACGGGCCCATCCCAATACTCAAATGGAAACTGTTATTTTAAGTGAACTTAATCAGTGCCAAGTAGATATCCCAAGCACCTCCTTGTTCTAGGACACAATTCCTTAGCAGATCCTTCAAGGATTGTATAGTCCTTTATGTTTGACCATTTTTCTGCAGATGATAAGCATAACTCAACTTTCAACTTAGTACTCAATGTTTCTTGTAAACTCTGCGAAAACCTCGACGTGAACCTCAGATCTCTATCCGACACAATGCTTGATGGAATACCATGCAAACTAACAATCTTCTTAATATATAACTCAACTAACTTCTATAATGGATAACTAATTCTAATCAGTATGATACGAGCCGATTTAGTTAGTCTGTCAACAATCAACCAAATGGAATCACATCCCTTCTTCATCCTTGACAAACTTATCATGAAACCCATGGAAACTTTATCCCACTTCCACTCAGGAATACTCAACGATTGCATCAGGCCCAACGACTTCTGATGTTCAATCTTCGACATTGGGCAAGTCAAACAAGCATACATAAAACTCAACTACTTCCTTCTTCATTCCTGGCCACCAAAAAAATTTCTTCAAGTCTTGATACATCTTAGTGGCACTGGGATAAATACTCATACCACTTCTATAACCCTTCTCAAGAATACTCTTCTTAAGATCTGGAATGATAGGTATACAAACCTTATCTCTTAACCTCATGACACCATTCTCGTCAACTCCGAAGTCACCACCCTTACCTTGATTCATTAACACAAATCGATCAACCAATCCTACATTGATCTTTTGACCTTCTCTGATCTTTTCAAGGATACCACTGGTCAGCTTTAACATATCAAACTTCACACTATTAGAAGTCTTTTCACATACCAAACTCATGTATTTGAACTACTTGATCAATTCTAACTCTAGAACCATGAGCATCGACATATGTAACGACTTTATACTCAACGCATCAACTACAACATTAGCCTTACCTGGATGGTAACTCAAGCCAAAATTATAATCCTTCAAAAATTCGATTCATATCATATGCCTTATATTCAATTCCTTCTGATCAATAAATACTTCCAACTCTTGTGATTGTTGAACACCTCAAATATGAACCCAAACAAATAATGTCTCCAAATCTTTAACATGAACATCACAACTTCTAACTTAAGATCATGTGTAGGATAATTCCTTTCATGAACTCTCAACTGTTGAGAAGCATAAGCCATCCCCTGACCATTTTGCATTAACACACCTCTTAGACCCATATTTGAAGCATCACAATACACCATAAAGGACTCATTTAGATTTATAAAAATCCAAACTAAAGTAGACGTCAACTTCTTCTTGAGTTCTTGAAAACTTTATTCGTAGTGCACATCCCAAACATAGGTTTGACCCTTTCAAGTCAACTGAGTCAACAACAACACTAGCTTTTAAAAAAATCAATAAACTTCTTGTAGTGACCAACCAACGTAAGAAAACTTCTAATCTCAGTAACAGACTTCAGAGTCTCCCATTGCAACACATCGTTTATCATTGATGGATCCATATCTATACCACCACTAGAAATCAAATGACCAAGGAAAATCACTTTTTGGAACCAGAACTCGCACTTGGACAACTTCACATATAACTGCTTCTCTTTCAAAGTATCCAACACAACCCTTAAATGCTCCACATGTTCTTCATCAGAACTCGACTATATCAAGATATCGTCAATGAACACAACCACAAATTGATTTACATGCAAATGTGATATTCTATTCATGTACTCCATGAACACTCTAGGCACATTAGACACACCAAACAACATTAGTGAATATTCGTAATGACCATACCTCATTCTGAAACCAGTCTTCAAAATATCTTCCGGATTCACATGGATTTGATGATAACCCAAACGCAAACTAATCTTGCTAAACAAACAGACACCGACCAATTGATCTATCAGATTATCAATCTTCGTAAGTGGATACTTGTTCTTGATTGTTACTTTATTTAGCTATCAATAATTAAGACACAATCTCATGCTACCATCTTTCTTATTTACTAACAACATCGGTGCATCCCACGATGAAACACTTGGATGAACAAACTTCTTCTCAAGCAGATCTTCCAATTGCTTATTCAATTCACTCAACTCTATAGTAAACATTCTATAAGGAGCCATATACACTATACTAGTACTAGGGATTAATTCTATAGCAAACTCAACCTCGTGCTCTGGAGGTAAGTCATTGATATCATCGGGAAACACTTTCGGAAAATCACACCGCACAAGTAGCTCACCACTCAAAACTTTACTTTCTGGCTTCATAGAAGATAATATCATAAACGTTGTATTATTATCCTTCACAAACTCATCCACTTTCTTAGTAGACATGAACAAATCATCACTTTCATAAAACTCTAGAAATGACACAGTCTTGTCGAAATAGTTGATATGAACATGGTTGAACTCCAACCAGTTCATTCCAAGGATAACATCAATATTTCTCAAAGGTATACATACTAAATCCAGACAAAACACTTACAAAAAATAGTAAGTTTACAATTCAAACAAACCCACAAAGTGGTTACGGGACTGTAAGACCCCAATTTTGACCCCTAAGATCCCTCATGCCATCTCATAGCTTTGCATTGGCATTGGGATCACACCTTGGTATCCTCCTCACCTTTCATTCGTTGGGTTTGCACTGGGAGAGATCACCAAGCATATGTTATTGTATCTTACTTTATTTTATTTGTTTACTAACCAAAAATACAAAAAAAAATGTCTAGTGTAGCTTTGTTTCTTTTGTAGGTAGTGTGTGTGTCCACCTGTGCCTCACCAAGCTCACAACTAGGGTTTGAGACCCTCAATGTAAGGGATCAAGAAAGAAAAGATCCACATTTATTCTAAGCATCATATATGGATCCCTATGTTCTTTATTTGTCATTTTGATCAAGAATTCATCAAGAGTATAAGCTTGTTTATCAAGGATGCCCCAATTCATCTGGGTATCTTGTGTGCCTTCCTTAACAAGTTCTTCAACATTTGGTAAATGATATCAAGTTATACTTCATTTTAAATCATAATAAGAATATATTATCCTCCATGAACCCTTAATAGCAAAGTAACTTCAAGTGTACAAGTTGGTTCAAGGAAGTTGACCAGAAAAGTCAACTAGTCAAATCTAGGGTTTCCTAGACTCTATCTCCTACAATTTTTGTCATATGAAAATGATTCCAAAAGCAAAGTTACTCTTTATGACATTCCAAACAACTTTCAATTTAGCCTAAAGAGCTAATTTTTCTTGGAAAATCATTTTTTATGGTGAAAGATTATAGGTCATTTTGTATGTGCCCTAGATAGAAGGTCAACTTCCAAGAACCATAACTTCCTCAATATTTATGATATGAAGATGATCCAAATTTCATGGATAATTTCAAGATGTCTTATTAAACTTTTTTTATTTGATAAATATAAAATTCTAATTGCAAGTGCATGTGCCAAGAGGAAACATTATAGGTCAATTTTGGTCCTCAACATTGAACAAGCAAAATTCCTCAACTTCTAAAATCCATAAGTCCATCATCCAAACTCCAAATTATGTCAAATTTGTAATAAAGTTGAAGATAATTAAAAGGGATACAACTTTTTAGAAGGAACCAAAGTCATTTGAAGCTCATATCAAAAGTTATTCAAGGTGGAAAGAGAGGTCATTTGACTTATAACTTAGAAAATGTCTAAGTATGTTTCATTCTTCCAACTTCAAGGCCATAATTCTCCATGTTCCAAGATTCAAATGGAAAAATTCCCAACATCAAAGTTGTTCCTCATAATGGTAGATTTTTAAACAGCCCAAGATCACTTCATTTGGATAAGAATTGGAGGACTTGAGAATATGTTTTTTTCATGGCTTAATTTAACAACTTTTGAACTCCAAATGATATACAACTTTGCATGGATTCATGTGATGACCTCAGTAGAATTTTGGCACAAATTTGAGTGGACTACAATCATCATTTAGGCCTAAACACATGCTCATAGACCCATGCAACTTGAATTGCTATTTTTGGTTCAAACTTTGAATGGTGTGGAAATCAAATGATAGGCCTATAAATACATTGCCATTACCTCAGAATGAAGGAGGACCCTTGCCTAAGATTTACCAATCAATCCCATAGCCCTACTCTACAAAATACCTTGAGGATTTCTTTGGAATCGAGTTCTTGGTTAATTTCTGTTTATGAACAAGAACTCCAAGGATTCAATGCCATCTTCATTCCATTAAGCTTCTGCAAGTGAGAGGAGGAGAAACCAAGTGGAATTGCATAAAAAATTGAGCTCCAAAGCATCTGGCAGAAGGTGATTTTTCTCAAACTTTTCTTCTTCGACTCTCTCTCATTTCTCAAGATCTTGACTCAATTTATGAATGACTTAAGTCCTACCAATGTAGGCAATGTTCTTGAGTTGTTTTGAGGTTGAATTGAAGTAACTCAGTTTTGAAACCTTGAACTTCAACTCCACTTTTTTGATTATAGAGTGAGAGTTGGAAGAATTGGAGGTCATATTCATGTTCCTTGCATTTTTCTCTTTAAATTGGTATATGATCCATCAATTTTTGGAACCTTTTTGGTCTGATCAGTCCGGCAAAGCTTGCCGAAGAAGATGACCGGAGCTAGGGCTCCGGTGGTGTGTTGGCTAATCCCACATCCTTAGATCTTGATCCCACATCTTAATCTGGTCCTTTCCTTTTAATTACCAAGCGTGTACATGCGTTGACTGAAGCATTGGTGGAATGCGTACGTGCAACCATCAGATCTGCCACCTCAATTAATGAGGGAGATTTGATGGCCTGTGTTTTTTCTGATTTATTTTATTTTCCAAATTGATTTTTAATTAGCATTTTCTTCCAAAATTCACTATAATTTCATTTTAAATCCCAAAATTATGGGACCACCATCAAAAATTCACAAATAATTTCCTCTTCCCATTTTTTATTTAAAATTAAAATTTGGATTGAGTTTGATATTTTTAGTGATTTTTGTGATTTTGGACTTGTTTTAATTGATTTTTAAATACTTCTGACTTTTCAAAAATGCCAAAAAAATTAGTCAATAGTCCTTTGACTTTATTTGACCTATGATAAATCCCTTGGTCATTTGTTTGACATTTGGAAGGGGTTTTAGGTTTTTGACCTTTTAAAATTTATTTTCTTCATTTTTTAAAATGCTTTAAAATTTGTTTAATTGATTTAATGCTTTGTTGAGATATTGTATTGACTTTGTGTTGACTCAACTTCTGTTTGGACTTGGCCTTTGTTGAATTGGACCTTGGCTTGGTTAATACCATTGGATTTAGGGGGTTGATGAAGTTTGAACTTCATCCCTCAAGATGAATGAATGGTATTGATCAAGTGAGGTTCATCCCTTGATCAATTTGGGATCTCTTTCATTTCACTTGCCCATCTTTATCTCTCTTCTTCCCATATCCTTTCATGGCCAATGATTTCTCATAGATCAAATGCTAGTTAATTCATCAATGACCTTGGGTCAAATGAATCAACACGAGCTTGATTGAGATAGGTTCATCCCCTCTTATTTTTGTGTGTGGTATGCTTTAGGAGCTTGGTCTTGTATGCATTGTCTCTAGCATGCATTAACACCAATATTATTATTGACCGACCTCAGATTGTTGTGACTTCTACATAAGTCCAATTACAATTACTTAACATAACGCTAAATTTGTCCTAAAGGCATTAGCATTTTTGTAAGTAAGATTGTAAGTATCATATTCCTCATGGTATTGTGTGAAGATTTTGATCCTCTTCCATTTGTGAGAGCTAGTGGCATACTTGCTAATTTATCCAGGTTGGAGCCCTTCTCATAAATGATGCACAGGTTTATATCTTCATGCTTGTGAGTGGATGGTTGAGTGTTCTCCAAAAAATGACTAAAACATATGTTCTTCTTCCACTAACATTCACTAACATATCTTTATATTGACTTTATTTTAGTGTCATTTACTTTAATGCAAATTAAATTCTTGCACTTTATCATTCATTATCATTTACATTCATGCAAATGGTTTATGTTTCAATCATTTTCACTTGGCTCACTTGAGGCATTGTATTTTTGTGCTTGTGATATATATGTGCATGTGATCTTGTTTTTTTTGTGGTCTTAGGACCTTAAAACACTTAATAAAAACAAAAACCCTAAAAAACACATTGGTGGACTATTGGACCTCTGTCTGTGACTTGATTTGGACATATGGACTTAGAGAAGACAATATCCCTAAGTTGTGGAAGGAAACTTGGCCAATGCCATTAATTTGAGACCATTTCTTGGATAATGCCATGCATCTGATACAAGCTAGAGAAACTCCCTTTGGTTTATATGATACACCCTTTCTCTTTGTCCCATGGTTATTTTGATCTTATTATTGTTATTTGATGTTCTGTCTTTGAGTATGTTTCAAGGGACTTTTCATCTGATACATCTAAAGGACATTGAAGTTTGCTTGCTTTTGAGTACTTGCTTGGATTTTTGGTTATCTTTATTTGATACCATTGGTCTTCTTCTTAATTTCTTGGATGATTAAGGCTTTGTTGCTTGCTTGACAATCCAAAGGAAATGAATTTCTATCTGACATTATTATCTTATGGATGCTTCCCATGGGTTAGATCTTTTCAACTCTAAACTTTTAATCTTGTCTAGGATATTCCCTTCATCTCCACCCCTTCTTCTTTAATTTCAAAATATCCCTCTCATTTTCAAAACTTCTTTGTCTGTTGTTTTTCAACTTATACTTGTTTTAAGGAGTAGAAACCTTGGCCTTATGCCATTGATTTTTAAACTATTTTCTTAATCAAACTTGTAAAAAAAATTAATGATATTGACTTTATTTTAAAAAAGACCAAAAAAAAAAACTAACAACCTCATCTAATCACTTTGGCCACTTTGTGCCTTTTTCTTTTAAACTTTTCAAGAAGAGAGCATTTAGATTTGAGTTATCTTTGATTGAGATATAATTCTCCCATTCCATGATATGTTGAGTGTAAGACTTTCCATTTATTAGGGGTTAGTGGCATACTTATTGATTTAATCCAAGTTGGAGCCCTCCCTCTTAAATATTGTAAAGCCCTCATTATCAGTGGATGTTTGGTTGGATATTCTCCCGTTAATAACAAAAGATATTTAAGGTTTTGTTAAAATCAGTCCATCCATCTTTGAAATTTTGACAACGAACTACGAGGTTTTGATCCCTCATTTATTTGTTACGTAGGCGTAAGACCAAAAGTCTTACTAAACACAAAAATGTAAATAATGAATTCTTTTCTCATCCACTCATTCTATTTTAAAACAAACATCTTATTCAACCAAAACACTTACACACAAAAAGGGCTCCCTAGGATTACCTAGGACACTTTGGGTGCTAATACCTTCCTTCTGTGTAACCAACCCCCTTACCTGTAATCTTTGATATTTTATAAGTTTTGATTGAAAAACTTCTTATCTTTGGGTTCGTTCATACTTTTTTCCTTTTCCTTTGGAAGCAATAAAAGCACGGTGGCGACTCTGGTTTTATTGATGTCGAGTTAACCAATAGCTCAATTGTCATGAATTCACCGCTACAGGGACCTAGAGACGGAGTATCAAAAATCATATTCCCATCCATAGAAGACAATTTCAAACCCAACCTATCAGCACAATCAAGCGAAACAAACGAATGTGTTGCACTCGTGTCAATAATAGCAATAAGTGGAATACTATTTATAAAACACGTACCTCAAATCAAATGATCAACATTAGTAGTCTCTGATCGTGATAGAGAAAATACTTTCCATCAAGATTGTGCTTTCTTCAACTTTTGACAATTGGTATTGATATGACCTTGTTTTTCGCAGTTATACAAATCCAGTCCAACATTCTTGCAATCTGCAACATGGTGACACGTCTTCCCACATTTGAAGCATCTCAGAACATTATTATTGCACTCATTAGCATGGTGGCCTAACTCGCCACACTTGAAGCACTTGATAGAAATGGGAGCCTCTCCCTCACTTGTCTTTTTCTCATCTGAAGCTCTCTATTTTCCTCTTTCAGTTGGAGTATTGTATGGCTTTCCACGACACTAATTAGTTCCCTTCCTCTCACTAATGCTCTTGTAGTGAGAGGAACGAGCCTTGTAGTCCTCATCATAAATCCTACACTTATTCACCATAGTAGGAAACATGTGAATCTCTTGATAGTCGATACCCTGATTAATCTTAGGTGGCAGTTCATTTCCAAACTTAATGCACTTCGATCCTTCCACAACTGTATCATTGTAGTGAGGCCAGAACTTCACTAATTCCTTACTGTCATGTTTCCTTGCTTAAGATCCAAGAATTCACTATATTTCTTTTTACGCACATCTTCAAAATACTTCTCAGGGAATTGCACCCTAAACACAACCCAAGTGATCTCAGCACCAACATCTTCTAGCCTCTGGCGAGCATTATCCCACTAGTCCTTAACTTCCTCAGACAACATATGAGTACCAAACAATATCTTATGTTCTTTAGTACATGCCATCACTCAGAATATCTTCTCGATCTCTCGGAGCCACACATGAGCACCTTCCAGATCATACCTACCCTTGAATATCGGTGAATTATTCCTCTGAAATTTCCCTAAACCACATAACTCGTCACCTGTCTGATTCTACTGTACGTGTAGTGCTTGAGCCACTAACTCCAAATCATTAGCAATAATGCAATTGTTTCTCCTAGACATTCTGCACACCATGAAATAGTCGTTATAAGAAACAATGCATAGACAGTGTACACACACATGTCGCATACTAGGAACTAGACAACATTATAAAAACCTGGTCGGGCAGACCGACCTGCTCTAATAATACTATGTAACACCCTAAACCCTGAAACATATAAATATATCATTTCACGATAGTTTAAGGTGTAACCCACGACAACCCTTCAAAAACACATCGAAACTATTTAAATTACGCAACGGAAAACAATTTTTAACACAACTTCATAAATAAGTCATAAACGTCAAATTAGCAAAAGCAACAACAACTTCGAAACATAATTAACGCCCGTCCCTGATGTTACACGATCAAAGCAATAAACCACTAGTGTATTATAAAACTAATAAAATGAATGTGAAGCGTAGCTCCAATAAGCCACCTTCCAACACACAACAATAATGATCACTCTTGAGTATCTACAAGACGTCCATGGTGGAAAACATGAATCAAAAGGGATGAGAAACAAAATTCAATATAAACAGTGTAAATAATGCTAAGGTAGAGAATGTACAAAAAGAACATATTCATTACACAATCAACAACAACATAGTCTCACACCCATTCATAACAACATGCACATTTTTGCAATCAGACAACATCATCATGAACAATCAACTACTTATGCAAATATGCATGCAATGTACTCCATAACTGACTCATTATGCATGCGGTACCATTTATGAACACTCGGGCTCATGTCGCTCCTGAATCCACACTATAAGACCCAATCACACCAAATCGTTACAATCACCATAGGTAACGCTTCACCATTCCCATATGGAACTAGCTACTCGCTCTTGAATCCCTACCATAGGACTAGAGCACACTAAAACTGGACATAAGTTCATACACCATGATGCATGACTCTCAACAACATGCTTTATCACCAAACGTTTCACCAAAAGAATCATCATGCATATTTCATGCACAACATCATTCATCATACGCAACAACTAATCAATGTTATAACATTCAACAAACAACACCAAACAACAACAATTCCACAAATGCATATTCATAAGCATTCGATCATGTTGATTCATCATAACATCAACACATCATCAGATAAACATAACTATTCGTTAATCGATCATACAAGTCATCACACACATCCCTATAATAGACACAGGAATATAAATCAAACATTTCACCCAGCACTACCATGAGGTGGTTCTATGCATTAGCTTTCCAACACTTCGAACGACGTCTCATTTGGACTTACGGAACAAAAGTTACGACAAAACTCGACACGTGAACCAACTAATTAAAACATGGACCAATCGATTGACACAGGGGACCAATCGATTGTTCCCAACTCACTGACTTAACTTTTTTCAAAATTTTGAAGGAACCTATTGATTGCTCAAGGAGACCAATCGATTGCTCCTTGCTTTCTGCCAAAATATTTTGTGTTATTTTGAGGAACCAATTGATTAATTGCTCCATGAGACCAATTGATTGTCTAAGCCAAATTTTCCTAGAAACTCAATTTTCCCCTTCATCCCTAACCTCCATACCTAATCCCAATCCATTTTTCCAAAATCAAAAGATCCAAAACATGAATTTAACAGTGAATCGTATTATCTTAATTATCAACATATACAACACCTATTTCATCACAATCCATAACAATTCATCAGCAAATTCAATAACCAATTTCATTCATTGTTCATGGATACAACTCAAGCATTCAAACATTCATCAATAGGAGACAAACTCAGATACATAATTATGATGATTCAATCATAGAAATATATATAGACACATAACCAACTAACAAATTTCCAGATTTTTATCACACAACAATTCATCAAAGCAAATCACGAAACTCTAACGAGAGTAATGACCTCCCGTTTCTATCCTTTCATGCAATACGCACATATTGATAGTTCTTTCTCCCCCTTATCTTAGATTTCCAGCAACAATGATGATTCTAGCAACTCCTATGGATTCCTCTTCTCAATCCTAGAACTCCTTCCCAAAAATTCTCATTGTTTTCACGTACTATAAAAGTTCTCTAAAAACATAGTTTTTCCCAACTTTTAGAATTTATATGGTTTCTAATATTTTTCTCAAAATTATAGTTTTTGCCCAACTTAATCTCAGCTTATCTCCTCTTGCCACATACTTTCCTCAATTCACACAAATGGCACAAATCTCTTATTTCACCAATTTTCTCATTTTATTAATAATAATAATAATAATAATAATAATAATTAAAATTCTAATTATTTTCTAATTTATTCTACCGAGCTACCACCTTCTCCTCACACTCTACCATTGCCACTACACCTCAATCAACATATAATCATATAATTTATTTAAAGACACACAAAACACCAAATAATTTAATAAAAATTCTATATAATTCAATTAAATAATTTAATCAAATTTAGGATGTTACAAATTGTGTCACATGGTTTTTAAAAAAAAATTAAAAAAAATATTGATTTTAAGTTTGGTTAATTTTAAAAAAGGAAATGAAGCATAAAATTGAGCACGCAAGATAAAATACTAAAAATTAAAATATTGGAGTTAGAAAGAGCACACCGTGATTTGTAATCGTTCAACATTAAACCATACAACTTAAACCAGTCTCCAAGACTTTCCTCTTGAGATTTCCACTAACAACTTGAGCTTTTACACCATGATTAGCCCACAATCTTCTTACACAAAACTTTTACTGAGGTTCAACCTGCATTATTTAGACCACTTACAATGTTACAAGAGAATTATGCTATTTATTTACAATACAAAACAATATGATTAAACAATAGAATTATACAAATCTTACTTTAAGTATTTCTCTCTCTCTCAAACACTAAAACAACGAATACTGTATAAAAAGAATTTCTAAGAAGATAGTGAGTAGCAGAAGAGAATATAAAATCATATTTTCACGCTTAGAAGAGTGCACAAGGACTCCTTCATAGGAGAAAAAGTTTGGCCGAGAAAGTAAATAGTCCATGGATCGAGGTTGTCTCACTAATAGATTGACACTAATCAATTAGAACTAGCAAGTTTAGAAACAAATTAGCCATATTTTTGAGCCT